>NC_045444.1:109655538-109777318 GCF_002776525.5 Piliocolobus tephrosceles | reverse complement strand
TTTTTTTAGAGATGAGGTCTCACTATGTTGCCCAGGATGGCCTCAAGTGTTTCTCCTCCCTCTGCCTTCCAAAGTGCTGGGATTATAAACATTAGCCACCTTGTCTGGCCCACTTTTGATATTTTTGATTTTTAAAAATATTGCAGTTATTTCCATCACTGAATTTTGTGGAGCATAAGGGCCCGGGTAGCTCAGTTGGTAGAGTAGCAGACTTTTCATCCAAGGATCCAGGGCTTAAGTCCCTGTCTAGGCCCTAAAATTTCCCATCATAAAGTATTCTTCTCTAAAAGAAGGAAATTTGAGTTATCGTTCAGCATTTACAGTGGTACCCCAGTTGGACCACAGGCACCAGAAAGGAGGAAGGAAAACCTGTGACGGGAGATGAGGAAGACCTGGAAGGAGAACCCGCTGCCCCTCCCTATTGAAAGTGGACATATTGGGCCAGGGGCTCCTGCTTTAGTGGTTATGTATCTTTCTCTCATTCCTTTACAGTTCTAGTGTATTCTCCAGGTGTGTGACCAAGGCCCCTGATCCCGAGCCAGTAAAGGAAGTAGACTGCACCAAATAAAAATATTAATGAAGACCTAAGTCATAATCCACCATCCTTGCATTGCTGGAATTACAGTGGAAGGGTGACTCATCCGATCTTTCTCTCTACCCATTTTAACCCAGTATCTCAAGAACTCAAGGCTACGGATCTCAATTTTCCTTACCACTTAATTTATTCTCTTACAACTGCTTTCCTTGGTAAACTATAAGAAAGGAAGTTTGAAATGAGGGCAAAAATAATTAAACAAGGAAAAAATGTTTTTAAGGATAAACACAATGTCTGCCTTCATCACATTGTCTCCTCATTACTCTGAGATGACTCATGCAGAAAGCCCAGTTAAAAAAATCATGCTCATGGTGGCTCACGCCTGTAATCCCAGGACTTTGGGAGGTTGAGGCAGGTGGATCACGAGGTCAGAAGTTCAAGACCAGCCTGACCAAGATGTTGAAACCCCGTCTCTACTAAAAACACAAAAATTAGCCAGACGTGGTGGCAGGTGCCTGTAATCCCAGCTATTCGGGAGGCTAAGGCAGAAGAATCACTTGAACCCGGGCAGCAGAGTTTGAACCCGGGTAGCAGAGGTTGCAGTGAGCCGAGATTATACCACTGCACTCCAGCCTGGGTGACAGAGTGAGATTCCATCTCAAAAAAAAAAAAAAAAAAATCATGCTGGGCATGGTAGCTCATACCCATAATCCCAACATTTTGGGAAGCCAAGATGGGAGACTCACTTGAGGCCAAGAATTCAAGACCAGCCTGGGCAATACAGTGAGACCCCATTTCTATGAAAACTAGAAAAAAATTAACCAGGCATGGTGGTACATGCCTGCAGTCCCAGCTATGCCAGAGGCTGAGGCAGGAGGATTGTTTGAGCCTAGGAGTTCAAGGTTATAGTGAGCTATGATTGCACCCCTGTACTCCAGCTTGGGTGACAGAGTGAGACTTGCTCTCTTAAAAAAAAAAAAAAAAAAAAAAAATCAGATAACAAACAGCTCATCTCATTTTGATGTATTTGTCCCGCATTTTTAGTTTTTGACAAGTCCGACCTCAAGTTTCAGTAACCTGGTTCCTCTCTCCATAGCTTTGACACTGAAATGGAGGAAGGAGGAAGAGTTGATGAATTTCAGATTGGCAGGGAAAGCCTTGGCACATGTCTAAGGTCTCAGAGCAAAGCTGGTGACTTGCTGTGTGGCTGGAGAAATGGTCTAATGAGCTGATCTCCACCTGGATGCATGCTTCTGCTCCTATGTTTGCAGCCAGCGGGACTCCCAGGTTGGGTTTTATACACTATCGAGTATGTATCCTCGGATTTTCCCATGGGGCATATACAGCTATCCAACCCTCCAACTAGTTCTTCAGCTGCCACATTGTATCATATCATTTGACCATCTGAGACTAAGCCAAGTGGGAAAGAAATCCTATGTTAAAATTCCAACGGAACTTTTCATATGCTGTATTTCTTGGTTTCGAGAAACCCAAACACCGCAGCTGTTATTTCTCCATTTCAGCTGCATTCCACAGACCTGGCTTTGAGTCCATGTTCCTGTTGGGAATGATGCATTTTGCTTTTAAAGCACCAATCTTCCCCTTAGGACAACCAGTATACATACTGTTAAGAAAAATGAGTGGTGCCTCTCCATCTCCAGGAAGTGCTTCGGGATTTGTCTTCTCTAATAACATACAGCTAACCGCAACAGAAAAGGGGGAGGAACGAACAAATTCAAGGCAAGGGAAATAAAGACGCCAGAAAAACCTGTGGGCAGCTCTGCCCACGGCCAACTAGATGGAATGTGCAGAGGCCTCCTGGCCACACAGTCTTTCCCAAAAAATGCATCTCTAAAGACAAACAGAGGGTGAGGCAGCAACTTGTGCTGAAAACTGGCTACACCTAATTTCAAGCCCCTTAATGGACAATGCTCTGCTTTAAGCACGGGAGAAAGGAATTCAGCTATAGAACATCTTCTTGGATTCTTCTCTAGAATTTTCCCAGGTGTATAAATTTGAATTGCACAAGTAACTTAGCTATTGCCAACGATAGTGTTAGACAAGCCTCTTCATTTCTAGAGTTCTCACTGCCGTTATCAAGCCACCATCAAGTGCACACAAAGAAGTAAATACTTCCGTTATGTCTTCTTAGTTTAGCCATTTCATAATATATATTAAGTGCCTACCTGTTGCTGCACAATAGTTTATACCGTGGTGGCTTAAAATCCATATCCATACCCCTTTATTGTATTAGAACCCGCAGTTTCTGTGGATGAGAAATCTGGGCACCACTGGGAACTGTGTCACAAGCTGCCTACAACCCTTTTCCAGGATAAGCTCTGTACTTAGTGCTGAAGACATGGTGAGGAACCAAACAAATAAGGCTGCCTCCTTGCTGAGCTTCACCATCTGGGTTTGAGACACTGAATTATGAAACTCCAAGGGACATCTATAGGATGGAGACAGGGGATAAAAGCAGGAGGGTGGAGAGATTCATTCATGCTCCCTCATAGGTCCTGGGTCAGGTGGATGAATGAAGTGGATCTCTGTTCCTTTAGAACTCACTGGGACAACTCGCAATATAGATGGAATATGTGGCTGCTAAGAGGAAGTAATTAGAAAGCAAAAAAATAACTCCTTTAATAAAACCAGTTTCAAGTCTCTCTGCCAGAGGAGAATGCCTTTCATTTCTTAATTACAAATGTATTCTAATGCAAATGTTTCTGAAACAGGTCATACCTTGTTGTGTAGCCAAACTAAGTGCAAACACCTGATGTCAGATTCTTCTTGAAAGTGGATTTGGTAGGAGAGGGCCCTGCCATTGTAAACTAAAGAAAGAACAAAGAGAAACAGCCATTTTCCCATTATTTCAAAGAGTAGCCCTCCCTAGAAAAATAAGGATAGTAACAATAGGGTTTGATGGTGATCAGCAGAAAAATGCCCCCCCACCCCAAAAGATGTGTACTCTAGTTCTCAGAATTTGCAAATATGTTACCTTACATGGCAAAAGGGACTTTTCAGATGTGACTATGGTTAAAGGACCTTGAGATGGGAAGATGATCTTGGATTACTTCTGTGGGCCCAATCTAATCACACAATTCCTTCAAAATGCAAGAGGAAAGCAGAAGAGTAAGGCAGAAAGATGCAATGAAAAGAAGAGGCAGGAGAGTTTCAAAGCATGAACATGGAGGAAGAGGGCCCTGGCCGAGGACTGTAGCCTCTAGAAGCTGAGAACAGCCCTCAGCTGATAACCAGCAAGCACACGGAGACCTCAGTCCCACAACTGCAAGAAACTCAATTCTGTGAAACATGAGTGAGCAAGGAAATGGATTCCTCCCTAGAGCCTCCAGAAAGAAACTCAGCCCTGCAGACACTTGGATCTTAACCTAGTGAGGCCCCACTCAAGCTACCGACCTACAGAACTGTAAAACAATAAATCTGTGTTGTTTTAAGCTGCCAAGCATGTGCTAATTTGTCATGGAGGCAATGGAAAATGAATATACCTACTCTTAGAATTGTGATGAAGATTCAATTCATTCATATGTATTTAAAATACTGAAAATGCACCTGGTAGTTAGTAAGCACTGTGCACGTATTTGCCATCACTGTGACCCAGTGACCCAGGAGTTCTTAGTCTGTAGATGGGAAAACATAGCTCGGCTGAAAAATGGCTAAGGAATGTCTCTGTTTTTTTTTCTTTATTTCCAAATAAATCCCTCTTAATGATCATGTGTTGCCATAGAATAGTTGCAGGTCCTTGATGCAAGAACCCTAAAGGAAGGTGACCAATGAATCACTTTTTAGCACTATTTGGTAAACTAAATAAAGCATCCACTGACCTTTTAAGATCTGACATCCTCCTTTTTCATTCTGGTAAAGTAATTTCCTTATGGATTTAGTTTAATACATTTAGCACTATAATAAGATTTGGATCATATGTTAAACCCCAAAATGGATCATGGTTCATGATATGCATTTATCTTACTATTACCAGGATCTCATAGAATTTTCCTCTTCTTCTTTTCTGTTGATTCACCACCGTATGCCCAGCACTCACATTATCAACACCTAATCAGCATCTGGTACTAATTAGTTGCTCAGTAAGGGTTTGCTGATTGAGATGAAATCACAATAAGAAATATCAGGGTATTTTTAGTTTACTTACCTTTCTAATCAATTTCCCTACCTTAGGATCAAGATACTTGCAGGCAGTAATTAAGTGAAGCTAAGACCTTTAGCACCAATCCTATCATCAGAGAGTTTATTAACTAGTGGGAGAGATTAAACACATGCATAAATGTAAATGGGAATATAGGGAAATGCATTTTACTTTAAGTTCTGTGATACATGTGCAGAACATGCAGGTCTGTTACGTAGATATGTATGTGCCATGGTGGTTTGCTATACCTATCAACCCATCATCTAGGTTTTAAGCCACGCATGCATTAGGTATTTGTCGTAATGCTCTCCCTCCTCTTGTCCCCCACTGCCTGACAGGCCCCGGAGTGTGATGTTAGGGGAAGGCATTTTAAGATGAGAGTCTCCAGTGTGGGATGTGTACCATGTGGCGTGCAGGATGATTTCAGGCTGAACAAGAACAAAACATTAAATAATATTAAATTAGAAAGCCACTGTTTTCCATCCTGACTACTTTCAGAAGAAAACCTCAGTTTTGTCCGAGGGTGTCTAACATCATTCTCATACTTGGTTTGTCTCCCTTTTCAGTCTCCAGAGAACAAGCCTCAGGCGGAGAGACCCAGGCTGGCCCAGTGTGCAGCTAGGATTTAATTACATTGCTTGGCTCTAGTTGTATTTATTTCCATGGATACCTTCTGTTTATGGCAAGTGAAATGCTTTTCCATTTTCAGCAGTGGTACATTGTTTTCTTTTAAAATTATTTAATTTAAATTTTTAAAAAGTGAGTCCAGTTTCAATTTTTTAAGTAAATACTGCCCCAGATCATTCTTGAAATGGCACCAAATACAAAAGTGTTAGAGGAACAACCAGAGTTTGGGAAATAATGTGATGCAATGGAACATACAGTAGATACATAAGTATCACGTTTGAGAGGAAGGAAACACTGTAGCCACGTGAGCGGGTTACGTTCTGGGAGGCCACCAGAGAAGAAGAATTTTGCACTGGATTTCCCACAGTTAAGACTGAAGCCTGTGGACAGGAGACCTGGAGGCTTGAGGTAAAGCAGAAAGTGGCCTCAGAAGGCAATTAACAGAGCACTTTTGCTTGAGTAAAATTGTGTGTAGGAAACCAGTGATGAATACACTTGTAATGAGATTGTGAACAACCTTTCATTCCAAGCTGATTCTCTCCTCACTTGGGTGAAGTCCAAGAGTCAAGAGTCACCTGCTCCTCTTCCAAAACTGACCCAGAACCAGGTCCCAGGTGCCCATGGCAATATAATAAAAGGCTGCCCTTCCCATGCTTTCGGGTTCTGTGTTTCGGTGCCACCTGTGGTTGCTGCCATTGCTGTGAGCTCCCACCCACTTCTCAAAGTTTCTGGTGCACTGCCCATCAACAAAGGTTATGTAGCTCTCTGAGGTGTTAACACCAATGCTCATTTAATTTATATGCCATTTTGACCATTTGCAATGTGAAGCTAAAAGGCAGCTCTATCCCTCATTTTCCAGAGCCTAGTAGTTGTCCTGTGGCTCTAGGAGATGTCCACTGAAGTCAACTTGACTACCCGTGATTTGTTTAAAAATGGTGAAATTTTTTTAAAAAATCCTCTTCTATAGCTAAGAAACCTCAAACAGCTATTCTAAAACTAACCTTTTATGCTCCTCTGTGTGCATTTAACAGTAATGGAGTGGCTAAAGTTCATTGGTAGAGACAGAGAGGCAGCTGGCAGTTTTAAAATACTTTAAATTTCATAGATAAACATTTTCTTAGACTTAAAGGATGAGTTTATGCAATTTCATAAATATACAAGTTTGACCCTGGCTTTTAAAATTATTTTTTAGTAAATATGCTTCAGAATGCAAGTGTTAATTCTCATCTTTTTAGTCTGATCTTTTAGTCTATTACATGAATGATGGGACGTCTTCGCTCTACCAGGAAGCCACCTGCCGTCTCTCTGATCATCACAGGCCTGGGTGCAACATTTTCTAATGCTGAAGAGGGATCACAGAAGCACCAGGAGGGAGAAACAAGAGGTGAGCAGGGTTGGTGTTCTGGAAAAGTAGGGCCTTGATGACTGAGTTGTTTGGAAGGGCAAGAGGAAGTCTCTGAAACCAAAGTATTTCATATCACATGCCATTGTGCCTGACATTATCAGCTGTCATTAGTGACTAAAGCCTTTGGATTCAGACATTACCTCTTCAGGGTTCATATCCTTGGTAAAGCATCACAAGGGGCCATTAACATCTTAGCACGAATCAGAAACCCCTTAGTGTTATAATGGGAAATAAGATACAGTTTTGATATAAAAGAGGCTTAAGAGAGAATCAGTGCATAAGAAAAACAGATTTAAGTCATCTCTTGTTGAGTGCCCTGTAAAGAAGAGGCGGAAGTCATATAAAAATATTTTATAATAGTGTTTTATGGACACTTAATCATGAAGATCTCCAACCCAATCAGAATGGACACAGGCTCTAAACAACTAGTAGAGCCACAGTGCTACATTCTTGCTGAACTTCAGTCCTGAAAAGAGGGACCATCATTTCAGAGGGCGTTCCATGGACAGACTCCAAGAGTTCATTTAATATCCACTCATTCAGCACGGAGAACATTTATTGAGTTCCTACTGTGTGTAATGTGCTATATCAAGATTGTGTTTGTGGGGGAGACTTTTAATTAATTTTTTTATTATTTATTTATTTATTTATTTTTGAGATAGAGTCTCACTCTGTCACCCAGGCTGGAGTGCAGTGGCATGATCTTGGCTCACTACAACCTCTGTCTTCCGGGTTCAAGCAATTCTCTAGCCTCAGCCTCCCAAGTAGCTGGGATTATAGGCGTGTGCCACCATGTCTGGCTAATATTTATATTTTTAGTACAGACAGAGTTTCACCATGTTGGCCAGGCTTGCCTCAAACTCCTGACTTCAGGTGATGCACCCGTCTCAGCCTCCCAAAGTGCTGGAATTACAGGCACAAGCCACCGTGCCCGGCCAGGGGGAGATTTTTTAAAAGTCAGCCCTTCATAGCTATTGTGCACTGCCATAAAAATAATGTTCAGGATGTTTTTATTTAACGCCATATTCTATAGTGTATTTTAGCAATTAATAAAAGAAAAGCAATGTGACGTGACTGTAGAAAACTGACAACAGTCCATGAACCTGCTGCATCCAGTACCAGCACTCAACACACCTGTGGGGGTAACTCACTCTCTCGGGGGTTCTGATTGGCCCACACTGCTTCACACTTAGCTCATGGAGATTCATTAGTCAAAAATACCCATCTGACTCCACATGAGGGTGAGAAACAGATGACAACCTGGCCTTCTCAGACAAATTCCTATTTCTTCAGTTCTCGTGTCTCTATTTGCCGCAAGTTATAAAATTAACAAGCAGCTGCCCTTTTAGGCTGTCATTTGAGGCTGGTGTAGAAAAGTGATAAATAGCACAGGGGTTAAAATTTACTAACTATGGTGAAGTCATACCTGGAATTGTCATTAAAATGGCATATTTCATCCAATGGGTGATTAAGAGCATGCTGTCTTTTTGACACACTGGAAAAATGGTGAGGCAGAAAATTTTCTGCTCACCTTCTAATCAGTCAACTAAGAAAAAAGAAAAAAGAAAAACCTCGTAATTAAACCACCAGGTTACAAGAAAGGGAGGAAAGCCGTTTTAAGCCACAAGGTTATGGTAGACATCCATTACTATTATATTCTTTTGGTAAAGACAACCGGTTTTCCTTGGGAACTATTCCTCTCCCACTCTCAATCCTTGAGATTTGTGAAGTTCCTCCATCCTCTACTTCAAAGATGGGCATGTGACTCAGGCCACATTCATTAAACTATTGCATTCATTTGGACATAGTGATTGCCACAGAGATGAGTAAAGTGAGATCTGTGAGTCAATGCCACCCTGAGTCTTTTGTTAGAACTGTGGAGGGGGAATCTTCATTCTGTTGGGATTACTGAGTGAATAGGATGTCTACCTGGCATCATTGGCAAACATGCTGCCACCAGAAGGAGAGCCCAGAGAAGAAGCCTTAATGACAACTTTACAAGATCTGTACTAAGCCCTTGGACTAGAAATTTAGATTTCAAACTTTGAGGGATGGGAGGCATTTTCCATGGCCCTGAAATTTTTTCTTACGCAATGACCAGTTGTTCTGGTCCTGAGCAGGATTGAGAGCCACGAGGAGATAGACAGGTAGATTATATGGTGTCAGTCATGAAAGCAGCGTATCTTAAAGAAGGAAAGTCTAACTGTTCACAAAGAAACATTAATATAATAAAAAATTTAATGCATGTACCAAGTAGATAATCAATTATGATAATTTCTCCAAAATATGTGGGGAAACTCTCTCAGGCTGACAGATAAGAAAAGGTCCTCCTTTGCTAAAATTATAAAAGCAGATTTCCCTGGAACAAGGAAGTGACAGGAAGGGTTACAAGACAGAGAGGAGATGAAAATCTTAATTGGGCCATGTTTTTATATAATTCTGCATGTGTGGTTTTGTTACTCAATTTGGTTTATAAGCTTCTTAGGAGTTCTCCACCATGGCCTGCATTCCCCTTTATTCTCATATTTCCGTTTTTTTATTCCCTACTTCTCGCTTCTATTTCTCACATCAAACCGTGCAAATGAGGCATCCTATTTTCTCTGGGCCCTACTGGGTGATAACCATTCAAGCTGATCCACTGCTCCGGGTTAATTGTATGATGAGCAACTAATGGCTCAGCATATGATCCTCTTGGGACATATCTACATGGTGCATTCGAGTTTTGGAAGCTCAGAGTCTTCACCTTAAAAAAGAAAAAAGCCTAATTAGAGAAGCTCCAGATAGGCATGATGGGGAGGGTGAAAATACAGTAGCTAATGACAAAGCTCTTTAACAGGAAAAATCCCTCACCTGAATAAAGTGGACAGCTGCTTACTCCAGTGTCTCATGGAGCTTGCTTGGAAGTTGGGCAAGAGAGTTTTGCCTTTAAGTTAATCCCCGAATTTGTATATTCGTTCCTATGTCGACTTATTGACTTTGATTTAAACCTAGGCCTCTGCATATAAAAATGTTCTTATCTGGAACATAATTGCTCTCAGCAGAAATTATAGCAAGCTCAGCTGATTGTCCATGAGAATGAATAATAGCCTTTATTCTTTTCCAAAAATATTTTCTTTAAACTATCTTGGATACGTTTGAAAGTGTTCAGAAACTGGCTGGACAGGGAGGCTCATGCCTGTAATCTCAGCACTTTGGGAGGCTAAAGCGGGCGGATTACTTGAGGTCAGGAGTTTGAGACCAGCCTGCCCAACATAGCAAAATCCCATCTCTATTAAAAATACAAAAAATTAACTGGGCATGGTGGCGCATGCCTGTAGTACCAGTTACTTATTGGGAGGCTGAGGCAAGAGAATCACTAGAACCTGGGAGGTGGAGGTTGCAGTGAGCCAAGATCACACCACTGCTCTCCAGCCTGGGAGACAGAGTGAGATCCTGTCTCAATAAATAGATAGATAGATAAATAAATAAATAAAATGAAATAGAATAGAATGAAAGTGTTCAGAAGCAGCTTTTGATGTTCTCCTTAGATATAGCCATTGGGATTCAGTTATATGAACACATGTCAGAAACCAGGCAGTTGGAGACCAGGCGTGTGTTAATCCCTTGCCTATCACATGTATCTAATGAATGAAAGTTTATAATAAAAGATGGACAGTTTAATTTTCCTACTTTTAGTGTATTTGCAAATGTAGAAAATCAAACTTATTTTTGGCAAATGCACCCAAGGGTCACATTGAATAATAGCATCTAATATAGACTTTCAAGTTAGTGCAGGTTGTTTTTTAAAATGATTTCTTTAACTAGCAGATTAAGAAAATAAAACCATTACAGAGTTAAACTGATATGTGATTTCCTGCTTTCACACTGCTGACATCTTGCATCCACAAAACAAAAACAATTTTCCCTTAGATGTACCAGTGAATTTGGAAAATATTTTTTATACTCACAGGAGGGTCACATACAGCAAGATTAATTGATAAAGCATAACTTAGATGTTAACTCATTAGGGAACATTTGCAGCACATCCACTGCCAAGGGGATGCCTTTAGGATGTGGGATCAGAGAAACTATTTAACTCTCCAATTTAACCAGGAGGCTTAATAGCTCTGGGACAATTCCTGCTTTGCAAAGACGGTAAGAAAGAATTTATTGAATTTTGTGAAATATGTAAGAAATATCCATTCAAGTAAGCAATGTTTGGCCAAAACTCTCAGTCTTGGCCAGACAATTATATGTGTCAGAGATAGTTGAAAACCCAGATTTATACAAGGTAAATGCTGGTGTCCAAAACAAGACTCTCTTCCCTCTCAGTGCTAATGAAAAACATTTTGTATAGTAAATATTTTTCCTATGCCTATTAAAATCACACAAAGATTATTGTAATATCTTCCATCTTAAAAACATCTTCCATGACCTGAAATTTTCCTTTAATTACCGGACCAACTCTTTGCTCCTTTTCATAACAAAAATGTCTCAAAAGAATGTGTATATGGCACCACTTCTCCTTCACTTCTCTTTGAACCATCTCTAATCAAAGATTTATCCCCACTGCTATCAGCCTTGGCCAGACAATTATATGTGTCAGAAACAGTTGAAAATCCGAGTTTATATAAGGGAAATGCGGAAGTCCAAAAAAAGACGCTCTTCCTTCTTAGCGCTAACAAGAAACCTTTTGTTTCTGGTAAATAATTTTTTCTATGCCTATTACAATCTCATAAGTATTTATGATCATTCCTTTGGTTATTTAAACACAATAACAATGTTTGTATCAGAGATCTAGAACTTTATCTGGGTTGATATAAAAACATTTGGTCAGACAGGTCTTGGAGCATAATTTCAGTAATCAAGACATCCAATTTAGCTCCTCGATCTCAATAGTTCTAAGATAGAATTGTATGAAAAGTCAAATTACAGTTTGTAATTTCTCACCCAACTTCGTATGTGTTGTCACTGAAATCACTCCTGTCAAGTTTACTAATGACACCCATGCCACCAAATGGTCAGTTTTCTAGTTTTCATTTTATTTCACCTGGAAGCAGCCATTGAGCCACTGATACAGTTAATCTGTACCTCCTATCTTTACTTAGTTTCTGAGTTTCTTTCTACTTCAGTGTGTGTATTCCCTGAGTCTCCTTTGCTAGATCTTACTCATTTTCTCAATTTCCACATGTTGGGGTACCTTAGAAAGCTTTTCTCTGTCTTTAGTCATTCTCGACCTAATTTTATTCAGTTGCATGGCTTTAAATATTATCAAGATTCTCCGATCATCTATTTTCAACTCCAAACACCCTCTGTAACTAACTCATATCCATCTCCACTTGAACATCTAATAAGCATCTCAAAATTAACTTGACAAAAGCAGAGTTCCTGATTGTCCACCCCAAAAAAATCCCATTCCATCTCAGCATTCCCCACCTCAGTAGTTGGCATATTCATTCACTCACTGGTTCAAGCCCCAGATCTTAAAGACATCATTCTTTCTCTCACACTCCACAGAAATTTTATTTTGTTCATTGTTATATCATCAGTATCTACAATATAGCCTGACAAGTTTTAGTAGCATCATAATGACTGCTCTCTAGTTTCTGAATATATCATTTCTATTAGGTATCCACAGGTAATTCTGCTCTCTTTGAGTCTGATATGGTTTGGCTATGTCCCCACCCAAATCTCAACCTGAATTGTAGTTCCCATAATCTCCACGTGTGGTGGGAGGGACCTGGTGGGAGGTAATTGAATCATGGGGGCGGTTATCCTTTGCTGTCTTCATGATAGTGAGTGAGTTCTCTGAGATCTGATGGTTTTACAATGGGTTTTCCCCCTTCACTCAGCACTTCTCCTTGCTGCCACCATGTGGAGAAGGGTGTGTTTGCCTCCCCTTTCATCACGATTGTAAGTTTCCTGAGGTCTCCCTAGCCATGCAGAACTGTGAACCAATTAAACCTCTTTGCTTTATAAATTACCCATTCTCAGGCAGTTCTTTATAGCAGCATGAGAATGGACTAATACAGAGCCTTAGTCAGATTATCTGTAAAATGAGAGTAGTACCTATCTGTATTGGTAGTATATATCTTGGTTACAAGTAATAGGTAACAAATCAACATGTTTAAGGAAAAAAAAAAAGATGCATTTACTGGAAGGATATAGTGTCTCATGAACCAATATCAGTTTAAGGCTGAAAACAGGAACTGGAAGTCATCAGAAGACAAGTCTCCATCTTTGTGTCTCAACTGTGCTTCTCTACACTGATCTGCTGCAATCTTTTCCCTCTGCAGAACTGCTTCTCTGCTTCTCTTTTACTCAAGGAACTAGTTAAGAATGTCATCTTTATACCAAATATAAATTAGTAGGATGCAAAATTTAATTGCCGTCCATTCAAGTTGTGATCCATTTTTCGTTCGTTCAGTCACTTGAGTCAAAAGAACAGCTTCATGCAATAAAAATGTAAACATGGTGTTAAATTGTACTTCAAAGCTACAAGCAAAAAGCAATTTTACTCTGTCTCACCACTGCTGCCTTAATCCCAGTCCATGAATCATTGCTTCCCACCCGGGAGAAAACTGGAGAAAATTTCTTGGCTTTTCTGATGACTTACAGATATTACAATATTCAATGTAATATAATATCAAACTTAAAACTCACCTGTAATTCAAAATTTCTTCATTCTTTCTTCCTATCTTCCCTTACTCTCTTGTTCTTTAGCTGCTGTTTCTTGTTCCTCCTTGGTCACCTGCAGAGATGAAGAAGAATTAGTGGGAAAGAGAAGAAAGAGTCTTCTTGACGTTACAATCTGACTTTGGAAGTGGTAGGTGTCCCCTTCTCTCAAAGAGTGCTTTTTGGGTTATTTGATGATCCAACCTCACAGGAAAACTACCCCAGCACAGAAACTATCTATAGTCTCTCCCTCAAACCCTGGTTCCCAGCAGTGCAGCCATCTAGATAGGCCTCTGTATTAGTTAGGGTTCTTCAGAGTAGGAGATATATATGTGTGTGGGTGAGTACATGGATGGATGGATAGATAGATAGATAGATAGATAGATAGATAGATAGATAGATAGCTTTATTATAAGGAATTGGCTCACATGCTTATGGAGGCTAAGCAGACCAAATGGTGTAAGATTCAGTTAGAAGACTGGCAGGCTCAAGACCAAAGAAGAGCCAATTTTTCAGTTTGAGTCTAAAGGCAAGCAAACACCAATGTTCAATTCCAGCAGTTAGGCTGAAGGAGTTCCCTCTTGTTTAGTAATTTTGTTCTATTTGGGTCTTCAGCTGGTTGGATGAGGCCCACTCACATTGGGGAGGGAAATCTACTTCACTCAGTCTACCATGTCAAATGGTAACACTTTCACAGATACCTCAAGAATAATGTTTGACCAAACGTCTGGGCACCCTGTGGCCCAGTCAAGTTGACACACAAAATCAATCATCATAGCCTCTTAGGTGGAGGCTCCTTTAAGATAATTGCAGTCCTGCTATTATCATTGGTCCATGGGTTTGAAGGAAAAGTCCTACATTCTTAGCTTGCCACTGATACATGCTGCTGTGGTTTAAATATTTGTCCCTCTAAAACAATGTTGACATTTAAGTTCCCAATGTGACAGTATTAAAAAGGGAGACCTTTACGAGGTGATTAGGTCATGAAGGCTCTGTCCTCATGAATGGATTAATCCATTCATAGATTAATGGATAATTGGATTGTCGTGGAAGTGGGACTAGCGGCTTTACAGAAAAATGAAGAGACACTTGAGAAGCATGCTTTGCCCCCTTGCCGTATGATGCCCTGTACCTCCTTGGGATTCTGCAGAGAGTCTCCACCAGTAATCAGGTCCTCAACAGATGTACCCCACACATTCTTGGACTTCTCAGCTTTCACGGGTGTAAGAAATAAATTTCTTTTAGAAAATAAATCACTCAGTTTTAGATATTCTGTTATAAGCAACAGAAAATGAACGAATACATGTGTGCAACCTAATTTACACCCAGAGAATTCCTTCCTACGTGCTCTGCTATCAAAGCAGTCCCAGCTAGCCTCTCACGCTCAGTCATCTCAAGGTGAAGTCAAGCAGCTGTCCTTGTATCTAGCCCTGGAGACACACTAGTTTTTCCAAGTGGTTCCATCAGTGTGCCCTTCATCTGGGGAGCAGAGTGTTTCAATAAGAACTCTCTTCAAAGGGGTTTCCACCATTAATCTTGCTCCTAAATAAGTTCTTCATTTAAAAAAATAATACTTGGGGCTAAAATATGGGAGTTGCAGAAGCAGTTTCATACTACTCCCTTGATAATGCTTCATTGGTGACCTGGCACGATATTTTAGAATGTGGAAATTAGCTTGATACTATTGTTCTCTGCTTTGGGTCTCCAGATGAAACTTCTAAAGCATGTTTCAGACATAGCTTTCCCTTTAGAGTAGAAGTGCCATTATTAAGGAAAGAGAATTGTGAGTTATAAATTCACTCTAAATTTATTTTCACACCTTTCTGTTTATATTATTGAGTTCCTATGAGGATCCAATTGAACAACTGGTGTGAAAACTGTAAAACAGAATACACATGCTTTAATCAAGTTCAAAACTAGTTTCGCAGTTCTAAAGGTACATTAAAGGATAATCTTTTCCCTTTAAGGGAGTCCTTCCTTACAGAGAATAAATAGATACCACATAAGAGAACAAAAGAGGACAATCTCCCAAGGCTACTTCTGCCACTCCAGAATTTGGGGAGCAGTGGAATTATAATTCTCACCACTCCAGGCAGGAAATATTCAGGATCATGGAGAGAAATGGAGGCTTCTTGGTATCACTCCAGTTGCTTGTGTGTTCAGCAAAGGTTGGAGCAATGTCATAGACTCAACTTAAGCCCTATGACCCCAGGCTGCTGCCTCAGGAATTAACCCACTTGTCTTTCCTTTATGGGATAACTGAGTGTAAGCCTGGAATTTATCAAGGGCGACTACACACATATGAGCCAAGAAACTGTGACCCTTTCATTTTACCTCACCATTACCAGTTACACCATTACAATTCAATTATGGTATTTTCATTGATATTTCAATTACTGCACTGTAATAAAGTTCTACCACTCTCCTGATAACATAAGTTTACAAGCTCTATGGAAGTTAGGAGACAACCTGGTGACTAAAGGAATAAAGTCTCAGTCCAGAGTAGCTTTTTCTTGGAGACCTACATTTCAAAAAGGAAGATTATCCAGAGAACCCTACCAAATCAATATGTAAGCAGGTAATACTACTGTGGCACATTTTATGACTGCATTTTCACTTCCTCAGAAGGAATAAGTTTAGTATTTTCAGTGTTGTTTTTGTTTTTTCTAGTGGTAGTAATAGTATTTAACACAAACATTACTTCGTAATATACATGCATTTACAATTTTTAAAGTGACCCTATTATATTCAATAAAACAACATGACTTAACTACCAGAAGTGGCAGACACTTTTCTAGGTGATAGGGATTTTATTAGGGTTCTCTAGAGAAACAGAGCTAATAGGATAGATGTATGTATGAGGTGCAGTTTATTAAAGAGTATTGACTCACACCATCACAAGGTGAAGTCGCATGATAGGCTGTCTGCAAGCTGAGGAGCAAGGCAGCCAGTTTGAATCCCAAAACCTCAAAAGTATGGAAGCCAACAGTGCAGCCTTCAGTCTGTGGTCAAAGGCCCAAGAGCTCCAGATGAATCACTGGTGTAAGTCCAAGAGTCCAAAAGCTGAAGAACCTGGAGTCTGATGTTCGAAGACAGGAGGCATCCAGCACGGGAGAAAGATGAAGGCCTGGAAGACTCAGCAAGTTGGCTTCTCCCATCTTCTTCTGCCTGCTTTATTGTAGCTGTTCTGGCAGCTGATTGGATAGTGCCCACCTACACTGAGGGTTAGTATGCCTCTCTCAATCCACTGACTCAAATGTTAAGCTCCTTTGGCAACACCCTCACAGACACACCCAGGAACAATACTTTGTATCCTTCAATCAAGTTGACACTTAATATTAACCATCACTAGCCCACCTCTCGTCAACTTGAACCCATACACGTCTCCTGAAATTATACATAAACTTCAAATAAAGACAACTATAAGATCATCATTACACCTAACATAATATAGCTATTCTTGTACAACCGGAAGCACACTAATCTTTAACCTAAATGCTATTACATAAAGTTAACAACACCTAAATGCTGATATGAAGTCAATAAATCTTATGTAACATGATAAAGGAAAAAGAAAGGAAGCAAAATGAAGATATTTTCTTAGTACGAGTGTATACATGCACAAACATATTCTTAACAAAATAAGGGGAAAATATTCATGACAATTACAGTCCTCATTTCTGTCATATGGTCATAGCAGGTATTGATGACTACCTTCTACTACACATTCTGTATTCCTTTTGCCTTCTGCAAGCACTTCAGCCACCGTGGTTCTTTACCTGGTGGATTAACCCAAACCTTCATTCCTGAAGGGTCTGTGCCATTTGTAGTACTGCCTGTATTGGGTCATTGTAGTTTTCAATTGACCTTAATCACAGGGCATGGTAATACTAAGAGATGCTCTATGGAATCTCCTGTATTCCATACATACTCTTCCTTATCTCTATCGTGGAGTGGTAGACTGATTTTATCTTGATAGTCCATGTCAATCACCCCAGCCAGCACTGTAACTCCCTTCTTAGCCTGTTGACTTAGAGGTAGAAGCCCAAGGTGTCCAGGCAGCAATCTTAATTTCCAGTTTAATGGAATCATTGTTGTCACTCCTGGTGGCAGCATTTTTCTCTCTGGAACTAAGACCTCTAGGCCAGGATAACGTAATATCGTCAAAACAGGAAACAAAAATTTTGCTAGTGGGTCACTAGAGATGATGGTGAGAGGTGCCACTTCCACTTTCACCCCTTGATTCCTAGACCTGTGAATACTGGCTGTGGGAAAAACAGTACCATATATTGAACACTGATTCAGAGCATACACAGCCTTCTGGAGAACTTTGCCCCAGCCCTGCACAGTATCTTCACCTAGTTGACATTGTAGTTTTGTTTTGAAAAGACCATTCCACCGTTCTATCAATCCAGCTGCTGGATAACGGGTAATGTGGTAAGACCAGTGAATCCCATAAGCATAAGCTCACTGTCACACTTCTTCAGCCACAAAAATGAGTTTCGTGGTTAGAGGCAATACTGTGTGGAATACCATGACACTGGATAAGGCATTCCATGAGTCCATGGATGGTAATCTTGGCAGAAGCATTGCATGTAGGATAGGCAAACCTATAGCCAGAGTGTCTATTCTGAAGAGGACAAACCACTTCACTTTCCATGATAGAAGAGGTCCAATATAATCAACCTGCTACCAAATAGCTGTCTGATCACCCCCCAGAATGGTGTCATATCTAAGATTCAGTGTTGGTCTCTGTTGCTTGCAAATTGGGCACTCAGCAGTGGCGGTAGGCAGGTCAGCCTTGGCTAGTGGAAGTTCATGTTGCTAAGCCTATGTGTAACCTTCATCCCTGCCACCATGGCCACTTTGTTCATGGGCCCATTGGGTGATGACAGGGTTGGCTGGGAAAGAGCTGAGTGGTGTCCACAGAATGAGTCACCTTATCTACATGATTATTAAAATCATGTAGATAGTACTTAATATAAACATGACTTTATAATATACATGCATTATACTGCATTTATATTATGCATTATGTATATATATAATTATATCCATAATATACATGCATTACATACACAATATACATGCATAATATACATGCAATACACATGCATTTTATATATAATGCATTATATATGTATATATTATTATGTATAATATACATGCATTATATACATAATATACATGTATAATATACATGCAATATACTCCTCTGCTGAGGTCACTCTTTGGTGAGCATTACATGAGATACAAATATCTTCACAGTTTTTGACTACTCAAAGAGATCCATCCACATACCTCTGCCTCAGATTTCTTTGTCACCAGTTTTCCAATCATACTTCTTCCAAGTCCCTGACCATCCAGCCAAATCATTGGCTACAGCCCTTGAATCAGTATATAATCACACATCTGGCCATTTCTCTTTCCAAGCAAAGTGCACAACCAGGTGCATTGCTCAAAGTTCTGCCTATTGGGAAGATTTCCCTTCACCAAGGTCCTTCAGAGATGTCCTAGAAAGGTGCTGAAGTGCTTCAGCTGTTCACTTTCGGGTGCTGCTTGCATGTCGTGCAGAACTATCTGACAACCAGGCCCCTGTCTTCTCTCCCTCTGTTGACTAATCATTGGAAACTCCCCATGAGGCCATTGGTGCAGGCTGGAGGACAGAAGGCAAGGTGGCAGCAGTGGGGACCATAGGCATTTGAGCCACTTACTCATGCAACTTACTTGTGCCTTCAGGACCTGCTCAAGCCTGATCTCATATATACCACTTCCATTTGATGATGGAATGCTGCTATGCATGCCTCACTTTATGGGTAGATGGGTCCAAAAGCACCCAGTTCATGATGGGAAGTTCAGGTTGCATGGTGACTTAATGACACATAGTCAAAAGTTCAGTTTCTACCAAAGCCCAGTGACAGACCAAGGGCTGTCTCTCAAAAGGAGAGTAGCTATCTGCAAAAGATGGCAGGGACTCACTGTGATTCACCTATGCTGGCCTTCAACGGCTCCAAACAGGATTCCTGTCCTCAAGCACCATTGAATCTGCTGGGTCATGTGGCCCAAGTGGCAGAGCAGCTTGCACAGCAGCCTGGACCTGTTGCAGAGCCTTCTCCTCTTCTGAACCCCACTCAAAACTGGCAGCCTTTCTAGTCACTCGATAAATGGGCCAGAGTAACACACCCAAATGAGAAATGTGTTGCCTCCAAAATCCAAGTAGGCTCACTAGGTGTTGTGCTTCTTTCTTGGTTGTGAAAGAGGCCACATGCTGCAACTTATCCTTCACCTTAGAAAGAATATTTCAACAAGCCCCACACCACTGGACCCCTAGATATTTTACTGACGTAGAGGTTTCCTGAATTTTAGTTGTGTTTGTTTGCCATCCTTTGGCATGCAAATGTCTCACCAATAAGTCCAGTGTGTTTGCTACTTCTTGCTCACTGGATCCAATCAGCATAATGTCATCAATGTAATGGACTAGTGTGGTATCTAGTGGAAGAGAAAAGTAATCAAGATCTCTGCAAACAAGATTATGACACAAAGCCAGAGAGTTGATATACCTCTGAGGTAGACAGTGAAGGTGTATTGCTGGTCTTGCCAACTGAAGGCAAATTGCTTCTGGTGAGCCTTATGGACAGGAATGAAGAAAGAAGAATTTGCCAAATCAATGGCCGCATACCAGGTATCAGGAGTTGTGTTAATTTGCTCAAGCAATAAAACCACACCTGGTACAGCAACTGCAATTGGAGTCACCACTTGGATAAGCTTATGATAATCCACTGCCATTCTCTAAGATACATCCTGTCTTCTGTGCAAGCCAAATAGGAGAGTTGAACGGGGATGCGGTGGGAATCACCACCGCTGCGTTTTACAAGTCCTTAATGGTGGCACTAATATCTGCAACCCCTCCAGGGAAGCAATATTGTTTTTTAATTTACTATTTTTCTAGGTAGAGGCAGCCCTAAGGGCTTTCATTTATCCTTTCCCAGTATGAAAGCCCTCACCCTACCAGTCAGGGAGCCAATGTGGGGGTTCTGCCAGCTGCTAAGTATGTCTATGCCAATTATGCATTCTGGCACTGGGGAAATGACCACAGGATGAGTCCTGTGGGATTCACTGGACTCACTGTAAGTCGGACCTGAACTAAAACTCCATTACCTGACCTCCATAAGCCCCTACTTTAACTGGAAGACCACAATGATGTTTTGGGTCCCCTGGAATCAACATCAGCTCAGAGCCAGTGTCCAGTAGTCCCTGAAAGGTCTGATCATTTCCCTTTCCCAATGCACAGTTACCCTGGTAAAAGGACAGAGGTCTTGGGAAAGGATGAGAGAAAGATTAACAGCCTAAATTGTTGGTACCGTAGTGGAGTCCTTCCTCAAGGGGACCCAGCACCCCCTTCATTCAAGGGATCCTATGTCTGTAAACTGGCTCAAGTCTGATAGTTGATTGAGGGACTATGATTCTCTGTTTTTAATAATTCAAATTTGTCTTTTGGTCACTCAGCCTGGAAGTTTTCTGCTTATACAAATTAAGAATGCAGTAGGTGTCCTGTCAATTTCACTTCTAGGACCACTGTGATTAATTAGCCAATGTGAAAGCTTGACATGAGTCAGACTATTCTGATTGCTGCTTTCCCTCTGCTCTCCATTACAGTAGCTACACCCACCTTGCCTTTGACGGTTGAATGCTGCCACTTGGCTCCTGCCACCCCAGGATCTAATTATTCCCATTGCATTTAAATTTTCTACTTGAGTGATTGTGGTTCCCCCTGTAAGAGCTGGTGTACAGAGAAGAGCAATCACAGAGTTCTTCAAGGATGCAGGTGCTCCCCTCGCAAATCTATTTCGCAAGGTATTGGTGAAGGGTGTGTCTTCTGGACCCTCCCAGTTAGGATGAGTAGGTCTAAAGTGACTAATCCACTCTAGCATTACAATCTCCCTAAGTCTTTGGATCCCTTCCTCTACATTAAAACCAAGGGAGATCAGACATTTCCACCTCATTCACAGTGGGCCATCTTTTGATCCATATTTCAGCTAAACAAGCATATAGACTGTTAGAGCCTTTTTAAACTCCCTTGGCTGCAACATTGAATGCAGAATCCTGCTTAGTGGACCCATATCAGTAAATTCAGCCTGATTCAACTTTATTTTCCTTCCACTCATTATCCCACACCCTTAATATCCATTCTCATACCTGTTCTCCAGATTTCTGCTGATTCAAATTAGAAAACTTAAGCAGTTCTTTTGGAATGTAATGTACCTCGTCATGGGTCACACTGAACCTCACCTCTAGGGGCCTGAGGGGACTTGATTCTAGTTATTGGACTAGAAGCAAAGGGGGTGTTGGGGGTGGGTCCTGAGAAGAATCGGTGTTGTCTTGCTTGGCAACTGCCTCAGAGGAGGCCATCACTGTTGCTTCAGGCAGTGCATGGTTAATCTCTTCAGACAACGGTGGAAAAGCTGATGGTAGCCTGGGTGGGGGAGGGAATGTTGCCACCACTGAGGGTGGGAACCTGTTTCCCTTGACAAAAAAGGCTCATCAGAGTTTACAAGCTCAGAGTCCCCAGCTTCATCAGGGTTCTCCCACACATCCCCACTCCAAGTTGCAGGGTCCCACTGTTTTCCAATTAATGCCCTCACTTTAACAGTAGACACCTGGTGAGACTGAGTGTGCACCTTTCATTGCAGGTCAGACATGCACACGATAAGAGCTTATGTCTGATTTTCCACAATTTCAGCCCTTTATCTACAGGAGATAAGACTCTCACTCAGGACAATCTTAGAAGACTTGAGGCTCAGTCTGTGTTTCTGGAATCAGGATTTAGAATACCTGAGCTCATCCTTTTCTTTCATCACTTTGTCCAGCAAACTTAGGAGCAACCAAACAACTTCATTACATTCCCTGGTTCTGCACAAATGGTCAAAGGTATTATGTATAGAGTCACTAAACTCCTTGCCCCTCAAGAGTGGTGAATCAGTAGTATCAAATGCACTTACTTTGCATAACTCTCTAAACAGTTCAAAACAGGGACTGTTGGTGTTCTCCATACTATTAGAAGTAGAATCCTCAGGATTTTGAGGTCTAATCAGATTAAGCAACCAACTCTAGAAACCTCAAAACCAACTTAAAAAAATCATCCTTAAAATTCTGTTCCATTAGAACCACTCCCGGTACCAAAATCTGTATTAGTCAGAGTTCTCTAGAGAAATAGAACAAATAGGATAGATGTATATGTGAAGCGGAGTTTATTAAGGCGTCTTGATGCAGCTATTACAAGGTGACATCCCACAATAGGCCCTTTGCAAGCTGAAGAGCCCCAGGCAAACCATTGGTCTAAGTCCAAGAGTCCAAAAGCTGAAGAACTTGGAGTCTGATGTTTAAGAGCAGGAAGCATCCAGCATGGGAAAAAGATGAAGGCCTGGAAGACTCAGCAAGTTGGCTTCTCCCACCTTCTTCTGCCTGCTTTATTGTAGCTGTTCTGGCAGCTGATTGGATAGTGCCCACCTACACTGAGGGTTAGCATGCCTCTCCCAATCCACTGACTCAAATGTTAACTTCTTTGGCAACACCCTCGCAGACACACACAGGAACAATACTTTGCATCCTTCAATCCAATCAAGGTGATACTTAATACTAACCATCACAGGGATACACAACTGACTAAGACAGAGATGAGGGAAGAGCATCAAGGAAGAGGTAGTAACATCTGTGCTCAGTTGTCAAATTTCTTAGAAATTCAATATTGAAAGTCTGGATGTCATAAGGTAGGGTTTCAATTGCCTCTGTCCCAGGTACACATTTTACTGAGATTTCTCATTTTCACAAAATTCAAAAACAAACTTTATCATATTTGATTATTGTTGTTCTTTGACAACAAGGTGAATAAATTATTTTTTCTCCTTGCATTTCTTAAAGTGTCTCATTTCATTTTAGCCTGAATTTTCCTTTTCTGCCTTTTCTGTTCCATAGGTTTGCAAATCTGAAATACCCTGTACTTCCATGCATTCACATTATGGGTTATGCATTCTTCTTGAAATACCCTTTCTTCCACCCACTGCATATGCCCTGTTCTTTGTACAGTTTGCTTTTATTTATTCCTATAGATTCCTATGTCACCTACTTTACAAAGTGTTTGTTGGCTGTCTTCCTTTTACATGAATCAGATACTCCTCCTGGGTACTCCTAGATCAAACTAGACATATGCATTTTATACTGCTTATCACTCTGCACTGTTATTAATGGCTTTCTTAATTCTTACGCTCACTTTACTCAAGTAGAATCATCTTCCTCATCTCTGATTTCATGGTGATTAACACAAAGCCCAGAACACAGAAGGTACTCATGTTTGTTGAATGAATGAATGATGTGAAAGAACTAAAATCAGAGTCCAGCACCTCTCACAAATCTAATACCTTTATAAGTCTTTTCTGATGAACTATCTAAAAACTAACTACCCTGAAGTGTAGCGAAATTATATTTTGATTATTGAAAAGAAAATCATTGGAAAATGTTGCATTTTTTAGATCCTAGGAATATATGCCTATAGTCTTCAAATATTCTCTATGTGGGTTGAAGATAGAATCACAATCCAAAAATATCTCAACATTCTGGAGTAAGAATTGAATCTAAAAGGATGAAATCTGACTGAGATAAATTTAAGCTTATGTAAGTACACAATGGGGGAAGGACATAACTTAGCAAGAGCGTAGTTAGAAAGGACTTGAAAGTCAATTTAAAGGTAACTGTGGGGCTTACATAAATTTAGAGTATAATTTGGCCCCTGAAATATTTAATGTGATCTTTGGTTGTATTAATAAAAGGATTGTTAATAGCATGAAGGAGATAAAAATCCCATTCTACTATGTTCTGGTTAAACTACACATAGACTGCTGGTCTTCAAACTGGAAGGCAATTACTTCCACTCTTTGGAAGACACAAAGACTTTGAAAAAGAACATGCATGTGGAAATTGTTTAGGAAATTAATTTTCAGAGCATAATCATCCATATTTTTTTCTGAATCGATCCGCCTGAGAAGGTAGCTCTGGCCAAGGTTCTTCTCTACTGCACTGCCCACATCGTGATTGTCCATGTTATAAAAGGAAGACGTGGCTCCCACTCACCCACAGTCTTGAAATAGCATGTTACCCAAAGGTTTCAAATATTTCATGAAAATAAAAAAGAAAGGAAAAAAATAAACTGAGACAATTCATTCAGCCAAGGGTAATTTATTCAAATTTCCTCCTCATTTAACTCATTAAAAAAGTACTCAAAATATATTTTTACCTTTTTAATTTAATAATCATTTATCAGAATTTTTAATATGTTGATGGTTTGGTGAATTGTACATGCTATTACTATGATTATTGCAATGTATGCTCATTAAAATTTTAACACATAAATCCTTATCTTCTTAGAAATTAAAAAATTGAACTTGTTTCATTATTGCAGAGAATAATTAGTGTCATTAATATATAGTTTTGATATATTACCAGAGGTGGCTGGCAAGATAGCTGAATAGGAACAGCTCCAGTCGGCAGTTCCCAGCAAGACCAATGCAGAAGGCGAGTGATGTCTGCATTTCCAGCTGAGGTACCTGGCTCATCTCATTGGGACTAGTTAGACAGTGGGTGCAGCCCACAGACTGCAAGCAGAAGCAGGTTGGGATGTCATCTTACCTGGGAAGCACAAGAGGTCGGGGAACTCGCTCCCCTAGCCAAGGGAAGCCTTGAGGGACTGTGCCCTGAGGAACAGTGCATTCTGGCCCAGATACTATGCTTTTCCCATGGTCTTCACAACTCACAGTCCAGGAGATTCCCTCGAGTGGCTACACCACCAGGGTCCTGGATTTCAAGCACAAAAGTGGCCAGCCATTTGGGCAGACACTGAGCTAGTTGCAGGAGCTTTTGTTCATACCCCAGTGGCACCTGGAACACCAGCGAGACAGAATCATTCAATTCCCTGGAAAAGGGGCTGAAGGCAGGGAGCCAAGTGGTCTAGTTCAGCAGATCCAACCCCCCACAGGGCCCAGCAAGCTAAGATCCACTGGCTTGAAACTCTCGCTGCCAGCACAGTAGTCTGAATTTGACCTGAGATGCTTAAGCTTGGTAGTGGGAGAAGCATCTGCCATTACTGAGGTTTGAGTAGGTGGTTTTACCCTCACAGTGTAAAAACAAAGTTCAAACAGGGCAGAGCCCACCACAGCTAGCCAAAGCTTCTATAGCTAGACTGCCTCTCTGGATTCCTCCTCTCTGGGCAGGGCATCTCTGAAAGAAAGGCAGCAGCCCCAGTCAACGACTTATAGATAAAACTTCCATCTCCCTGGGACTGAGCACCTGGGGGAAGGGGCAGCTGTGGGTGCAGCTTCAGCAGACTTAAACGTTTCTGCCTGCCAGCTCTGAAAAGAGTAGCAGATCTCCCAGCACAGTGCTCAAGCTCTTCTAAGGGACAGACTACCTCCTCAAGTGGGTCCCTGACCCCCATGCCGCCTAACTGGGAGACACCTCACAGCAGGGGTCGACAGACACCTCATACAGGAGAGCTCTGGCTAGCATCTGGTGGATGCTCCTCTGGGATGAAGCTTCCAGAGGAAGGAACAGGCAGCAATCTTTGCTGCTCTGCAGCTGCCACTGCTGATACCTCCAGGCAAACAGGGTTTGGAGTGGACCTCCAGCAAACTCCCTCAGACCTGCAGCAGAGGGGTCTGACTATTAGAAGGAAAACTAACAAGCAGAAAAGAATAGCATCAACATCAACAAAAAGGACGTCCACACAAAAACCCCATCTGAAGGTCCCAACATCCAAGACCAAAGGTAGATAAATTCACTAAGATGAGAAAAAAACAGCGCAAAAAGGCTGAAAATTCCAAAACTCAGAATGTCTCTTCTCCTCCAAAGGATCAGAACTCCTTGACAGTAAGGGAACAAAACTGAACAAAGAATGAGTTTGACAAATTGACAGAAGTAGGCTTCAGGAGGTGGGTAATAACAAGCTCCTCTGAGCTAAAGGAGCATGTTCTAACCCAACGCAAGGAAGCTAAGAACCTTTTTGAATGTTCTAATCTTGAAAAAAGGTTAGAGGAATTGCTAACTAGAATAACCAGTTTAGAGAAGAACATAAATGACCTGCTGGAGCTGAAAAACAGCACAAGAAATTCATGAAGCATACTTGAGTATTAATAGCTGAATCGATCAAGCAGAAGAAAGGACATCTGAGACTGAAGATCGACTCAATGAAATACAGTGTGAAGACAAGATTAGAGAAAAAAGAATGAAAAAGAATGCCCAAAGCCTCCAAGAAATGTGGGACTATGTGAAAAGACCAAATGTACGTTTGATTGGTGTACTTTGAAAGTGATGGGGAGAATGGAACGAAGTTGGCAAACGGTTTTCAGGATATTACCCAGGAGAATTTCCCCAATGTAGCAAGACAGGTCAACATTCAAATTCAGGAAATATGGAGAACACACAAAGATACTCCTTGAGAAGAGCAACTCCAAGACACATAATCATCAGATTCACCAAGGTTGAAATGAAAAAAATGTTAAGGGCAGCCAGAGAGAAAGGTCAGGTCACCCACAAAGGGAAGCCCATCAGACTAGCAGCAGATCTCTCTGCAGAAACCCTATAAGCTAGAAGAGTGGGGGCCAATATTCACATTCGTCAAGAAAAGAATTTTCAATCCAGAATTTCATATTCAGCAAAACTAAGCATCATAAGCAAAGGAGAAATAAAATCCTTTACAGACAAGCAAATACTGAGAGATTTTGTCACCACCAGGCCTGCCTTACAAAAACTCCTGAAGGAAGCAGTAAATATGGACATGAAAAACTGATACCAGCCACTGCAAAAACATTCCAAATTGTAAAGACCATCGACACTATGAAGTAACTGCATCAACTAACAGGTAAAATCACCAGCTAGTATCATAATGGCAGGATCAAATTCATACATAACAATATTAGCCTTAACTGTAAACGGGCTAAATGGCCCAATTAAAAGACACAGACTGGAAAACTGGATAAAGAGTCAAAACACATTGGTGTGCTGTATTCAGGAGATACATCTCATGTGCAAAGACACATATAGGCTCAAAATAAAGGGATGGAGGAATATTTACCAAGCAAATGGAAAACAGGAAGAAAAAGCAGGGGTTGCATTCCTAATCTCTGGTGAAACAGACTTAAACCAACAAACATCAAAAAAGACAAAGAAGGGCATTACACAATGGGAAAGGGATCAATTCAACAAGAAGAGCTATCTCTCCTAAATATATATGCACCCAATATAGGAGCACCCTGCTTCATAAAGCAAGTTCTTAGAGACCTACAAAGAGACATAGACTCCCAAATCTAAATAATAATAGTAGGAGACTTTAACACCCCACTGTCAATATTAGACAGATCAACGAACAGAAAATTAATAAGGATATTCAGGACTTGAACTCAGCTCTGGACCAAGCTCACTTACTAGTCATCTACAGAACTCTCCATCCCAAGTCAACAGAATATACATTCCTCTCAGCACCAGATCACACTTATTTAAAATTGACCACATAATTGGAAGTAAAAAACTCCTCAGCAAATGCAAAATAACAGAAATCATAACGAACTGTCTCTCAGACCACAGTGCAATCAAATTAGAACTCAGGATTCAGAAACTCACTCAAAACCACACAACTACATGGAAACTGAACAACCTGCTCCTGAATGACTACTGGGTAAATAACGAAATTAAGGCAGAAATAAATAAGTTCTTTGAAACCAATAAGAACAAAGACACAATGTACCAGAATCTCTGGGACACAGATAAAGCAGTATTTAGAGGGAAATTTATAGCACTAAATGCCCACAAGAGAAAGCAGGAAAGATCTAAAATTGACACCCTAACGTCACAATTAAAAGAACTAGAGAAGCAAGAGCAAACAAATTCAAAAGCTAGGAGAAGACAAGAAACAGCTAAGATCACAGCAGAACTGAAGGAGATAGAGACATAAAAAAATCCTTCAAAAATCAAAAAATCCAGGAGATGGTTTTTTGAAAAGATTAGCAAAATAGATACAACGCTGGCCAGACTAATAAAGAAGAAAATTTAGAAGATTCAAATAGACAGAATAAAAAACGATAATGGGGATATCACCACTGATCCCACAGAAATACAAACTACCACCAGAGAATACTATAAACACCTCTATGCAAATAAACTAGAAAATCTAGAAGAAACAAATAAATTCCTGGACACATACACCCTCCCAAGACTAAACCAGGAAGAAGTCAAACCCCTGAATAGACCAATAACAAGTTCTGAAATTGAGGCAATATTTAATAGCCTACCAACCAAAAAACAGTCCAGGACCAGACAGATTCACAGCCGAATTCTACCAGAGATACAAAGAGGAGCTGGTACCATTCCATCTGAAACTATTCCAAGCCACAGAAAAAGAGGGACTCCTTCTTAACTAATTTAATGAGGCCAACATCATCCTGACACCAAAATCTGGCAGAACCACAACACAAAAAGAACATTTCAGGCCAATATCCCTGATGAACATCAATGCAAAAATCCTCAATAGAATACTGGAAAACTGAATTCAGCAGCACATCAAAAAGCTTATCCACCATGATCAAGTGGGCTTCATCCTGGGATACAAGGCTGGTTCAACATATGCAAATCAATAAATGTAACCCATCACATAAACAGAACCAATGACAAAAACCATATGATTATCTCAATAGATGCAGAAAAAGCCTTTGATAAAATTTGACACCCCTTCATGCTAAAAATTCTCAGTAAATTAGGTATTGATGGAAAGTATCTCAAAATAATATTATATATTATTTATTATATTTATGACAAACCCACAGCCAATATCATACTGAATGGACAAAAGCTGGAAGCATTCCCTTTGAAAACTGGCACAAGACAAGGATGCCCTCTCTCACCAGTACTATTCAACATGGTATTGGAAGTTCTGACCAGGGCAATCAGGCAAGTGAAAGAAATAAAGGGTATTCAATTAGGAAAAGAGAAAGTCAAATTGTCTCTGTTTGCAGATGACATGATTGTATATTTAGAAAATTCCATCACCTCAGCCCAAAATCTCCTTAAGCTGATAAGCAGCTTCAGCAAAGTCTCAGGACACAAAATCAATGTGCAAAAATCACAAGCATTTCTATACACCAATAATAGACAAGCAGAGAGCAAAAGCATGAGTAAACTCTCATTCAATTGCTACAAAGAGAATAAAATATCTGGGAATACAACTTACAAGGGATGTGAAGGACCTCTTCAAGGAGAACTACAGACCACTGCTCAAGGAAATAAGAGAGGACACAGACAAATAGAAAAACATTCCATGCTCATGGGTAGGAAGAATCAATATCTTGAAAATGGCTATACTGTCCAAAGTAATTTATAGATTTGATGCTATTCTCATTGAGCTACCATTGACTTTCTTCACAGAATTAGAAAAAACTACTTTAAATTTCATATGAAACCAAAAAAGAGCCCATATAGCCAAGACGGTACTAAGCAAAAAATAAAAAAGAAAAGAAAAAAAGCTAGATGCATCACGCTACTAACTTCAAACTATACTACAAGGCTACAGTAAACAAAACAGCATGATATTAGTATCAAAACAGATATATGGACCAATAGAAGAGAACAGAGGCCTCAGAAATAGCACCACACATCTACAACCATCTGATCTTTGACAAACCAGACAAAAACAAGCAATGGAGAAAGGATTCCCTATTCAATAAATGGTGTTGGGAAAATTGGCTAGCCATATGCAGAAAACTGAAACTGGACCCTTTCCTTACATCCTACATGGAAATTAACTCAAGATGGATTAAAGACTTAAACATAAGACCTAAGACCATAAAAACCCTAGAAGAAAACCTAATCAATATCATTCAGGACATAGGCATGGGCAAAGACTTCATGACTAAAACACCAAAAGCAATGGCAACAAAAGCCAAAATTGACAAATGGGGTCTAATTACACTAAAGAGCTTTTGCACAGCAAAAGAAACTATCTTCAGAGTGCACAGGCAGCCTACAGAATGGGAGAAAATGTTTGCAATCTATCCATCTGACAAAGAGCCAGAATCTACAACGAACTTAAACCAATTTACAAGAAAAAACAAACAACCTCATCAAAAAGTGGGAGAGGGATACAAACAGACACTTCTCAAAAGAAGACATTTATGCAACCAAAAAACATATGAAAGAAAGCTCATCATCACTGATCATTAGAGAAATGCAAATCAAAACCACAATAACATACCATCTCACACCAGTTAGAATGGCGATCATTAAAAAGATGCTGGAGAGGATGTGGAGTAATAGGAACACTTTTACACTGTTGGTGGGAGTATAAATTAGTTCAACCATTGTGGAAGACAGTGTGGCAATACCTCAAGGATCTAGAGCCAGAAATACCATTTGACCCAGCAATTCCATTACTGGGTATACACCCAAAGGATTATAAATCATGCCACTATAAAGACACATGACCATGTATGTTTATTACAACACTATTCACAATAGCAAAGACTTGGAACCAACCAAAATGCTCATGAATGATAGACTGAATAAAGAAAATGTGGCACATATACACCATGGAATACTATGCAGCCATAAAAAAGGATGAGTTCATGTCCTTTGCAGGGACATGGATGAAGCTGGAAACCATCATTCTCAGCAAACTAACACGGAACAGAAAACCAAACATCGCATGTTCTCACTCATAAGTGAGAGCTGAACAATGAGAATACATGGACACAAGGAAGGGAACATCACACATCAGGGCCTGTCAGTGAGTAGGGAGCTAGGGGAGGGATAGCATTAGGAGAAATACTTAATGTAGATGATGGGTTGCTGTGTGCAGCAAACCACCATGGCACATGTATACCTATGTAACAAACCTGCATGTTCTGCACATGTATCCCGAAACTCTATATATAGTTTTAAGCATAAAAGTATGTTATGTTAGGATAAAATTCTGTGGGGAATATGGAATAAAATGGTGACTTCAAGGAGAAGTAGAAGTGAGTCTAAATCATCAACAAAATACCAACATGAGTCAAAATGGATAATGGTGGACATTAAATCACCTTGGTGCTCATAGTTCTTTGGATATATTCAAAAGAGTAATACAAGTTTTATTTATAAAGTCAATATTCCCAATACAGTTGAAATTACATCCACTGAAACTATTTATACTTATAATGAAAAAGTTTTAGATGTCTACTTAAAAATGTTCAAAGGAGTACAGTTTTTCAAAGCTTGTTTAGGGAGTGCATAAGCAAAATATACCACTGTTCTGGTGAATCACATTTAATTCCAAATAACACTTAAAATGGGATAGAGAGAAAGTAAAATGTATTCAAGGAAGAATCATAAAATTATGAAAAGACTTGGAATCACCTCATATAAAAATTCTCAACACCCTCTCCATCCCCGCAAAAACCTGACTCTCTAGGGGTAGAAAAGACCTATAAGCACAAAACTGATCTTTAGGTTTTCTGGGAACTGTGTTTGCAGCCCATAGCACAAGTCAAGGACTAACTGGTTGCAAATACAAATATTTCCACATCCATTTTAATTTCCTTCGGTGTAGAGGTTATTTTTTTCACCACTGTGTATACTATAGCCCAGTGCTTGGCAAGTGGTAGGTACACAATAAATATTTGTAAAATGACCAGGCATGTTGATTCACACCCAAGCTACTTGGGAGGCTGAGGTAGGAGGATCACTTGAGCCGAGCCAGGAGTTCAAGACTGCAATAAACTGTGATCACACCACTGCACCCCAGACTAGGGGACAGAGTGAGACTCTGCCTCAAAAAACAAAACAAAAAAAAAATTATAAAATGAATGAGAGAACTCAGTATGAGAAACAATTTCCCAGCATTAAATCTGCATAAAGATTAAATAAACAGCCACAGGAATTCCCTTCAGGGGAAGTGTTCAATTTATGTTTAAAGGGGGTAAACATAATAGAATGCTATTGGCTAGGATTTATCTTCAGGGTCACTTTCAATTTTACTTTTCTGGAATCAGGATAGGATTTCTCCCACATGTTTTTCCTCATATAGGAGAATCTAAATTATTACTAGGAAAAAAAAAATATTTTCCATAGATACTTTTAAAAGATAGAGATTGTTTTCTCTATCCAAGGTTAAAAATAATAGTTTTGCACAAATAAAAGTCACTTTATTATTGTTAGGGAATGTGGAGTTGAGATGGTCATTACTAATTTAATTGGGACAACTTTAATAACCAGAATCAATTAGAACCCTAACAAGAGTCAGGTGGCTATGTTAATTTCTTTCTAATCATGTCTGTGATTCCCTAATTCAATAATTATGGCCAATATACTGAATTTTCCATCAGGACTATCTTAACTGGATCCAATTAAGGAAAGCATCTGGATGCCTCTTGAAATAAGCAGAAGAAATTAAATCAAAAGAAGACTGTCAATGTCATTTATTTCCAGAGGACTTAGACATTCTCCTTTCATTTTTATACTTCAAAATTTTTTAGTAAGAAATTGTTAGGTTTTCTCTAGTAAATAACAAAATGAGACAAATATCTGTGATGGCAGTGGCTGCTGCCATCATGCTGGTTGCAGTGGGAAAGCATGGCTGAGGCTGCACACTCCATGCAGCCAGTGGGAGCCCTGCCGCTTCTGATTGGGACTGGAGCTCCTCGGGTACTGCAGCCACCCAAACCACAGCTGCAGACCTCAGGCCTCCTGCTCTACAGAACAGACAGTAGCCCTACTCTCCTGGACAGGGCTACAGCTGCCCAAACCAGCTGTGGATCCGAGCCTCCCTATGCTCTTGGGGGAGGGTCAAGAGCAGGTAGGATCGGCCCTCCCAGGTGTAGCTACAGCCACCACACCCATGGCTATAGACCTAGGCTGTAGAGGAAGCAGGCAAGAGCTGGGGACAAGCGGGAGTCCTGCCTCTTCTGAGTTGGCAAGGTGGGAGCTCCTGGGTGCAGCTGCAGCCACCCTCCCAGGCACAGGACCCTGGCATCTCTGCAGCCTGCACCCTTGGGGGCCCCAGAAGGACTCCCATTCCTGAAGTCTCAGGGTGTCTGCTCCCACTGCCTGGCCTCTCTCCACTTCCATCACCTGCTGTGCTCTTAGAGTGGGTCAATGCCCCTGGGCTATGAACGGCAGTGGGAGGCAAATTGATTCCTGGGTAGAAGTGGGTGGTTCCCCAGTAAGGCCCCACTTTCAGGTCAAGGAGGGCCTGAAGACGGGGTGCTGGGCTGCCAGTCCTGTGGACCAGAGTGGGGACTCATGGTGCCTCTTCTGGGTTTGCCCATGGCTGCCCATGGACCAACTGGCCCCATTTCCTCCCTTCTGAGGTCAATAAAAGCCCTGGGCTCATCCAGAGCAAGACAGAGGATGGCCAGAGGAGGAAGAGGGCAGAGAGACCATGGGACCGGAAGACTAGCTGCAGAGAGGAGTAGCCCTCCCTGAGAGCTACAGAGACAACTTACCAGCAGAGAGGAACCACCCTCTCTGCTGAGAGCTCCAGATATCTGCAGAGACATCAGAATGTCTTGTCTGTGGAGAGGAGACACCCGCTTCAGGGCCTCCTTTCTGCTAAGGGCTGAACACTTGACTAGACAACCTGCCTACAAGAGGAGTTACCTAATCCTTTTAGCTATTCTAACACGAAATAGAACTCTTCTTCACCCTTCACTTGTCTGCATACCTCGTTCTTCCTGGACACAGGACAAGAACTTGGGCAAAGGCACTGCAGCCACAGAGGTTTCCAGCCAGAAAAACTGACACCCCAGAGATCCCATACAATCTAGATGATATAATTGAAGGGGATAGAAGTTCACACAATCCTAGTGCCTTGAAACTTGTTCTCTCCATCCTTGCCCATGAACCTTGATTTCACCCCATCTATTTATAACTCTGGCTTACTGGGCTCCTGGACCCCTGTCACCCAGGGTGAAGAACTCACATGCTGGTAAAGAAATGCTTATTTATGTGATACCACAAAGAGCTTCTCCTCCTTTTTCCCAGGAAAGGAGCCAATCATAAAATTCACTTTGATTCTTCCTCTTCCAAAAATCAGTAAAGTGTTTAAACAAGCCAAAGCAGAGGCCCATTCTTCAATAGTTCTGTCTTTACGAAATCTTCAACAGGGGGCCACAGGAACCCTACAAAATATTTTAGCAGCTGCAGACCAGTTGACTCATGGAATCTCTCCAGGTTTTCTTTTCTTTTCTTTTTTTTTTTTTTTTTCTGTATGTTTTCTTTCTTTTCTTTTTTTTTCTCTCATGTTTTCTTTCTTGTCTTTTCTTCTCTTCTTTTCTCTCCCTCCCTCCCTTTCTCCCTCCCTCCCTCTCTCTTTCTTTCTCTTCCTTCCTTTCTTCTTTCTTTCTCTTTTTATCTTTCTCTTTCTTTCTCTCTTTCTCTTTCTTTTCTACTTCTTCCTTTCTTTCTCTCTCTTTCTGTTTTAAAGAGTTTACCTGAGCTGAAGTGAAGACAGCTACCCAGAAGACTCAGACCCAACCATTCTTAAATATAAGCTCTATTTGGCCTTCGTTATAAGCAGGTTTTTTAAGGAAAAGGGAGAATGGGATGATATAAAATTGTTTGTTAGAAATTCTCATTGGTTTACAGAAATAGCACTGATTAGTAATTGGCTTTACATTTTTAAGATATAGAGTGAGTTACAGTGTCTGGTACTGCATTCTTAGAGTAAATCACAGTTACTTTTGGCGCTAGCAAGCAGTTTCAAGAGATGAGTACATAATATAAAAGAAGGAAAGTAGGGCGTCATAGCTGTCTCATTTTTTAATGTCTCTCTAGGCCTGATAACTTGAACTCTCATTCCTCAGATAAACGTTCTATTCTTTTCTCAGCACTTAATGAAGATTTGCTGAATGTATGAGCAAATAAAGCTAAAGACAAACCAAGCCCTTACAAAATAGCAGTCCCAGGTTTCTTTCCCAAGATGGCTGCCAGCTTGCATGAACAGACAAGTAGTTGGCATAAGGGGAAGGCCAATGGGAAGCATAGTATCTTTTTTCAGGCTCCATTTTGAAATTCAATACTTCTTTAATCACCTGGTGTTCAATGAAGTTTAGCCTAAAGCTGCCTCCTTACATATCTTAAGTTCCACCTAAAGATTTCTCCATACATAATGAGTTCTAACTTACTGGCCTATAAACAGACCTAACCTACTCTTGTACCAATCACTGAGTTTCAGCCAATCACAGGCAGCCGACAGTTTAATCCCTGTTCAAATAAGATAAATACCAAGCTGTAACCAACCCAGCTGTTTCTGTACCTCACTTCCATTTTCTGTACATCATTTTCCTTTTTATATCCATAAATCTTGACCATGTGGCAGCTCCAGAGAATCTCTGGACCTATTTTGATTCAGGGGCTGCTCAATTTGCAAATCACTCTTTGTTCGATTAAATTCCATCGATTTAATTTGGCTAAAGTTTTTCTTTTAAACCAGAATAATGTATATCATAATCTCCCTCACTCTAATCATATGGAGATTCAGATTTTTTCAGCTAATGAGGGTATTATTGGAGTTGCTCCAGCCCTGTCTTTGTTTAAAAAAACATGAAAAACAAAACAAAACCATGTCCTAGTTTTACTGCTAACTAGCAGTATTTCTCTGACTTTTCTGGATTTTAGTTTCGTACAGTTTCTATAATAAGAGGATAATAGACATTATATGCTATCCTCACAGGAATATTACATCCTGATACCTATAATAATATGGATAACATAATTTAGAGTTGTGGATAAGGAACAGACAACTTATTTTCTCTTCTTGTCTTTTCCTCTCATTTTCCTTTTCAATCTTGCCAGCAAGATTGACAGCAAATCTTGTCATTTAAATTTTTATATTTAAAATGACATATTGATTTTTCTCCATAGGGAATATTAGTGGTCTATAAACTAATCAGTATTTCTTCCCTACAATAAAGCAAAAATAGTAGAGGTCTTTTGCTGTATCCTATCAAACCAGTAATCCCTCTGCCAAAATCATCATCTGTTCTGAGTGTCTGTTTTCTCATTTGTCTGATAGCTCCTCTTGGCATATAGTATTCTCTTTTGAACCTTTCTGCCAAACAAGCACAAAATAGGACAGGAAACAAAAACTCTGAGGCCCAGGTCTCCATGGCCCACATCCCCATCTGTGAGAGCACAAGGGCTATTGCTCTCCTCACTAAAGATTGCCTGATCTATTTTTTGGTCTCCAACAATTTCCTGAGTGTATCTGAATGAATGCAAGTTATTTGGAATGAGTGGTTACTTTTTAGTCTCAATATTGGCTTTATAATCTAGCTCTCTTCTTTTCCTGTTCCATCTCCTATCATCCTTTCTTGAACGGGAGCATGTGGAAGTGAAAGGACACTGCGGACCCAGAACAACAGTGATTGAGTTTTGTCTCCGCTGATTACTTGATAAGTGACAAGCTCTTTTCCCTTTGTGAGTCTCTTTTTTTACCTTTACAGTGGTGATATGACTACTGAAGCAAAATAGCATGAGTGAAGACAGCATCTTTGGAAACTAGAAGGTGAATAATAAACGACAGTTATCTTTGTGCCATAACAATTCTGAGTGTTCTCTTGTCAAGTGGAGTGCTCATTACATTGTTCAACAAAATTGAACAATCTAATGCATAGCAAAAATGATTATTTCTATTACAGAAGCTATGTGGTTATAATATCTGCAAACACTCTCTTTGTAATCAGTATCTCATGGGTAAAATTAAACAAAATTGAATAAAATTTTGTTTTATAAATTTATAAATGTAATACAATGAAAGGACAAATCCAGAAAAAAACATTTAATGCTTTATACATAATGTTTATGAATTGTGTCCTTAAAAAGAGAAATATCATTTAAAAAGAAAATAATTTTAAAATGCAGTTAAAAATGTCAATGATTTACTCATTGTTTAAAAATATACTAATTCTCAAGATTTTTTTCTCCTTTGTTAGCACTTAAAAATAGATTACTGTAGAAGATATTTTATACATATTACTACTCAATTCTGCTAAGATAATTATTAGTATTATCCTTTGAGAATCAGAAATGGGTATGTACAATTAGACTACAATGCTATTAGTTAATTGAGCTTTTCCTTTTCTCTGTAGAGTAATAAGGATCAGTATTATTCAACAACCATTTCTACCAAGTAACACATTTATCAATAACATGTTTGTTCATTTAAAAAAAATTAGTATTTTGACACTTCTTGAGACATGTGCCATATCCTGGTTGGAAAGCACATATTAAAAATGTTTCCATGGAACAAAGCTTTTTGAAAATGTGCTTCTATTCAATAAACCAGTTTTCACTGTTTAACATTATTTGGTTTCAGCTTGAAATACTCCCACAGTTCACACACCATACAAATATTTGGGCTATAAGTATATAAGTAGCATATGCAATTCTGGATAAGAGAAAAGGCAGGTACACATTTGCCACAAGCAAGAGAATGTGGGTTTGCATACGTGTGTATGATTTGAGGTAGAATAATGCAGAAAGCCAATCAATGGAAAGGAGAAAACATCTCAAATGAAGAAAGACACAGTGTTGAATTGGGGTTTCTATATAAACTTAGTTCCAGCTTTCTGGGTTAAAATTATACATTCTGACAAAGATTCTTCATGTTAACTTACAGTAACACACTCAGACCCCTTCAGCTTAAGCATTCAGTCCTCACAACATATTGTGGTAAGTTACAAAGGCACTGAAACTCCAACATAAATAAATTTATAAGTTAAGAAGATAATTTGTTAGCATTCTGGAATGGTAAAAACCTTAACAATAGAGCAGAGACATTGGCCCACCATGTCATGACTTCTGAGTTTTCTCTAAGATAAATATTTCAAAAATATGCAACTTAACATTTTTCAAGTATTAGAAAAATGTGGGGAAATGTTCTGCTCCTCTATTTTTACTTTAGTTATTGGCACTCAGGGAAGCATTTAATAACCTTTCCCTTGAAGTGCTCAGAAAAATTTTATTAAAAATGAAAAATCAATGGGAAATGAGTCACATCCAAAAAAAGTGGAAAAAAATATATTTGTATTTCCAAGTAAGAAAAATGTGCAGAAGATTGGTGTAAAAAACTCTTAGCACCTTCCTTGTGATTGGAATAAGTGCTTTCAACCTGATACTTTAGTTTTCTTTATAATAATTCAACCTGATATTTTAGTTTTCTTTATTATAAAATAATACATATTCATTATGATTAATTTGGAAAGTAAAAATAAAAAGAATAAAATGCAAAATATAAAATTACCCATACTCCTACATATACATACATTACTATTAACAATTAGTGGGTTTAAAACTTATATTCTTTTACCACCTTAGATGGCAGCTATGCTATATTGTAACAAGTTGGTTTTGGACTGCAATTTTGGAATTTAATTTTGGTTTTTAATTTTAAACTTTGATTTTGCAGACAAAAAGTTCTGTTTTATTTAATTTTTCACTACAATATAGTATTTTGATGGAATATGTAAAATTAATTAATCTAGTCTACTTGAATAAGCATGGATATATCAAAAACATTTTGGTGGAGGTAGGAGAAAGCAAGCTAAAGATGTTTAGTATGATGACATCTATGTAAGATTTCAAAGCAAGATATTAGTAAATATCACAGCATGTTACCTGTAGGTGCATAATAAGTTTTTCTGAGGCAAATGCACAGGAAGAATAGCTTCAAGAGAGTGATTAACTCTAGAAACAGATAGATAAGAACAGAGTGTTGGTGCTACACTGTATCAGAAATATTTTACTCCTTTGAAAAGTGATATATGTAGATGATGAAAATGTTCACTATCTTGATCGCAGTGATGGGTTTATAAAAGTACATGAATGTCAAAACTTAACAAATTATGCTCAGTTATGGGCAATAGAGGTCAACCATAACTTCATAAAGCTATTTAAAAGCAAAAGTAAAAAGTTATATAAAGAAAACCTGGCAAACTATAATAGATCTAAATTGTAGTACATGGTTGCCTACAATATCTTCCTCAATACTTCTTGGCATGTCTTAAATATGGATTCAGTGCAATTAAAATGCCAATGTAATCATCAAAATACCAATGTCATTTTTCACAAAAGTAGGAAATCCTAAAATTTGTATAGAACCAAAAAAGACCTTGGATAATCAAAGCAATCCTAAGCAAATAGAACAAATCTGGAGGCGTCACACAACATGACTTCAAAACACGTTGCAAGTCTATAGTAACCAAAACAGCATAGTATTGATATAAAAATAGATGCATAGACCAATGGAACAAAACAGAGAACTTAAATCTAAATATTTAGAGTCAATTAATCTTTGATAAAACTACCAAGAGTATATATTGGAGAAAGGACATTCTATTCAATAAATGGTGCTGGTAAAACTAGATACCCATATGCAGAAGAATGAAACTGGACTCCTATCTCTCACCATGTATGAAAGTCAACTTAATATGAATTAAACACCTAAACATAAGACATTAGTCTAGGCAAAGATTTTATGGCTAAGTTCTCAAAAGCACAGGCAACAAAAACATAAAATAGACAAATGGGACTATGTTAAAGCAAAAAGCTTCCGCACAGCAAAGGAAACAATCAACAGAGTGAAGAGATAGCCTTTTGAATGGGAGAAAATATTTACACACTGTTAATCTTACAGGGGACCAATAACCAGAAAATACAAGGAACCCAAAAAAGTCAACGGTAAAAAAACATATAATCTCATTAAAAATGGTCAAAAGATGTGAACAGACATTTCCTAAAAGAAGACATAATAATGGCTGACAAATACATAAAAAAGTTCAATACCACAAATCATCTGGGAAATGCAAATCCAAACCACAATTAGATATCATCTCAACTTAGTTAGAGTGACTATTATTAAAAGACAAAAATTTAAAAAAACAGATATGAGGATGTGGAGAAAACGGAACGCATACATTCTTGGCTGGAATACATATTAGTGCAACCCCTATGGAAAACAGTATGGAGTTTTCTCAAAGAACTAAAAATAAAACCACTGTATGAACCATCAATCTCATTATTGGACATTTATCAAAAAAATAAAAATAAAAGATATCAATGTATCAAAGGGACACCTGCATTCTCATGTTTATCGCAGCACTATTCACAATAGCAAAGATATGAAATCAACTTAAGTGTCCATCAGGGGACAAAAGGATAAAGAACATGAGTTATATATACACAATAGAATACTGTTTGGCCACAAAAAAAGAATGAAATCATGTCACTTGCAGCAACATGGATGGAACTGGAGGTCATTACGTTAAATTAAACAAACCAGGCACAGAAAGACAAATACTGCATGTTCTCACCCATATGTGGGAGGTAAATAACTTGATTTCATGAACACAAAGAATGATAGATATCAGAGAGAGGGAATGGTGAGTGGATGAGGAGGATGATGAAGGCAAATTGTTTAATGGATACAAACATACAGCTTAATAGAAGAAATAAATTCAAATGTTTGATAGTAGAATGGGGTGACTATACTTAGCAATAGTATTCTGTATATTTCAAAGTAACTAGAAGAGGGGACTTGAAATGATGCCCACACATAAATGACGAATATTCCAGGCGATGAATACCCCAAATACCCTGACTTGATCATTGTACATTCTATGCATGTAACAATACTCACTCATTTACCCATAAATACTCATATACCCCAGAAATACTCAAAATATTATGTATCAGTAAAAGAAAAGCATACTTTATAAATAAATAGAAATAATACTATTTTGTCTAAAGCAGAAGTAAATATAAAATGATACAAGTTTCTTCATTTTTTTAAATCTAGAAGAACCACTCGTTTACCAAATGTTGATTTTCTGCCTGGTGGGTAATGGCAGATAAGAGTGAAGTTTCTAGAATGAACACTGAAGAACACCTTTAGAGGAGCCGTAGAAATATGGTATTTGTTCTTCTCTGCCAGTTTCAGGAAATTCAGTGCCCTTTGACTTTACAAAGGAGGGTCTTTGCCCCCTTTCATCAATGGACCAAATAAGACTTTATCAACATTAATTATTTCATCTACATTTAATATTTAACCTGCACATTCCTCTTGATATTCAAGAAAACGTGTCTGACAGCACAGCCTTCATCTAGACTCAGGGCTTGATGCCTTTGTCTGGTTGTCTTGCCGGCTTCCACCCCAGGTTCCCTGCCTCAGTGTCTTTGCCCCGCCTGATCTTTGCAATGTATCACCACCAGAACAATCTCCCTACAAGTTCCTACTTCCCATGTGTGAAATGGGACATTATGAGTACCTATCACTAAGGTTATCACTTAATTAAATAATTTCCATGTATGGGAAGCACTTAGAGCAATATCCTGGATATAATATGCACATAGTAAATGTTATTTGTTGTATTTATTATCACGTACTTATATTAAAGAACTGTTATTTTGCTAAGAATAAGTATCACACTTATCATATTCCATTTCCTCGCCTCTGAACAATCAGTAGTTGCTCTTTGCCTTCAAGGTCCAGTCCAACCTTATCATTCCTCCATCCACTGCTTTAATCATTTTTGCCACTTTTCGTAGCAAAAATTGTGTTAGCCAAGTCTATTCTACTTTCATTCTAAAAAGCAATGCAGTTTCTGCTTTTTCCCATCTAACCTTTCTCAAACCTTATTCATAAATATACCCAGGCTTCCATAAGCCTTAGAATCACTTTATTCCCTTCTTCTAAAATCTACTTGATTCTGGTATCTGAACTACTGCCGTTGACATTAGGAACACACACAAAAGAGAAAAAAAAAGGAAGCCCAGTTCTAAGAGGGCGAGTAATTCCATTCCAAGCAAGATTTAATTTACATTTGGAATCACCAGTTAGCTCATTACTCTCAATCCATTTTGCTTCTTCATTTCAAGGCCAAGGTTCAAGTCAGCCACCCAAACTGGTGCCTGAGTGAAGTCAGGTTGCTTATAACTCCCAATAGAAAATGCGATCTCAGGCTCTTACAAATATGGTTGACTTTTGCCTGAAAATGAAAAACACACACACACTGGAGAGATCCAGATCCGGCCAAAACAGCAAATAGCTTTTTGTGTCAAATCCCTTTCTCCGTCTTCATTCATGTCCCACTACCTTTAGGTCATGCCCAAGTGTGTCAGGGACACTGGATCCTCCCCAGTGCCTGTTTATCAGGTTTGCCATTTGTGTCCTAGGAAATGAATATAAATGTGCATTATTATTATCGTCTACCAATTTTATAGATGAGTAAATTGATAAGTTAGACAGGTTATGTGACTTGTCCAAGGATTTGTTATTAGTACATACCAGCACCAGCTTTCAAAGCCAGTATTGTTTAACTTCAGAGCCCTCTAAGCAAGACTATCTCTTCTTGCGTCTTGCTGCTTTGAGAGTGGCCTACTTTTCCTAGGAATAATGGGTCTTGCAGGTTGCAAACTGGAGGGTAGAATTGTACAAGAAGTACATTTTAGAATTGTACAAGAAGTTTGAGTTCAGTGCTCCCCTCAGCAAGTTATTCCAGACCAGAACCCACTCTACAGGCAGAGAGACACATAGATACCTGAAAGAGTAAAAAGATAACCAAGCCAAATTATTTTTTCTACACAACAATTCTAAATTCAGTCTTAGAAATTATCTTGTTTCAAAGTTGTTCTCTAAAGTTTGAAAATTGCTGTGAGTAGAAATTATTTTTTTCCAAAGCTGTTTTCCAAATGCAGTGGGTTTAGATGTTTCACTACAAGATATACTATGGAAACTCTGTGTTTCTGACAGTTAGCAGGAGAGGAGGGTGAAGTCATTATTTCCTCTCATATCTCATACACAGTGCATGAGGTGAGCTGCTGGGATTAGACTTGCAAGGCCAACTCTGAAGAGGCTACTGATTCTCCATTGCTTTAGGTAAGTTGAGTGCCACTAAGCAGCTGTGCCTACCTTCCCAAGGGTCTCTTTTGCCAAATCCTCTTGGGCTTCCAGTAGAGGGGCTCCATGGTATTGAGAGAAACATGTTGTCGTCGTTGTTGTTTTAAATCTCAATTATACTTAAAAAGTAAATCTACACTTTGGGAGGCCGAGGCGGGCGGATTCCCTGAGGTCAGGAGTTTGAGACCAGCCTGGCCAAGATGGCAAAACTCTGTCTCTACTAAAAATACCAAAATTAGCTGGGCGTATTGGCGTGTCCCTGTAATCCCAGCTACCTGGGAGGCTGAGTCAGGAGAATCGCTGGAACCTGGGATGCAGAGGCTGCAGTGAGCCGAGATCATGCCACTGCACTCCAGCCTGGGTGACAGAGCAAGACTCTGTCTCAAAAAATAAAATAAAATAAAATAAAATATAATCTAAACAAATATACCTAAATGTTTAACAGTGACACTGAGGCTGTTTGAGAAGGCAATATTACTAGTCAAGATCAATCGTTCTCAGAGCCTTAATAAAAGTCATAAAAAATAAAATGAAAATACACAATAGAATCAGCTGGGAGCTTTATAAAGCTATTAGTGCCTGGGACCTACCCCGACCTATCTGAATAGTATAAGACAAATTAAAACTCGAGCTTACGATAACTTTACTACCAATCTTGCCAGTTAAAAATCATTGTTTATAAGACCCCTGGCTTTTACTTAAATAAGGTAGCATTAGCCAAACCCAGAATTTCTTAATCTGAAATTGTAAAGTCTGCACAGTGTTCCAGCACTTCTGGCCATTTTGTCAATGGAAGCACTTCCCACTGGCTTTTCTGACAAGCATTTTCTTAGCTCCTGAAGTTTTATCTATTAATGGTGTGAAACTCAGAATATAAATGGGCATGCTAGGAAGACAAATGAATAGTTTCTCCATAAGCTCTAGGAGTGAAGGAGTTTTTGCACTGAGCAAACTAGGGAAGAACAATTTATATCTATGCACTCTGGCTATGTCCCAAGACTGAAACAATGAGATAATCTGCCAGTTATTAGAAGTTAATAACCACTAAATGTCTACCATGTGCCAAGAGCAATGGCATATATCCGAGATCTCAAATAATCTTCAGAAAATCTGTGTGAGGTATGTATTCTTAATTCCCACTTTATGAATAAAAAACTATGAATTGAGAATAACAGAATTTGATCACTCTGTCAAAGCCCCAAAGTTATAAATTGATAGTCTCAGAAAGCAAAATAGGGCTGCCTGATTTAGCTGTCCTTCTCTCTCTGTAACAAGAAATGATTTTTCCCCACCTTGCTTAATTATACTCTTGAAAACCTAGGCTTACATCCAGGATTGATTTTACACTTAGCGTTTTCCATGCACCACCCAGGCCGGAAAGCAGTTAACAGTGGTGGTGCCATGGATGTGTAAAGCTCAGATGTTCTTTAAGAGACCCTGCTGTGGAAGGGGGCATTGCTGACTGAGCCCCAGCTGCTGCCCTGTGGGGTCCACTGCCAGCTTAGCATCGAAGCCAGGCTCCCTTCAAGTTGCTCTCAGCCAGTGACTGAGCATAAGGGGATATTAACATTAGCCAGCTTGTTCCTGACTGATGTGGGGTTCTTCCAAGGGGCAATATTTGCTCAAATACTGTACACCAGCATGGCCAAAACTTCCTTTGACCTGTGCCAAAGTCTGGACCTCTTTCTACCCGATCCTTTCTTCCTTCTCCCCTTTCATAGGACTTTATCATGGTCTGCCTGTTCCTGCTCCTTCACCCCTTATTCCATACAGACATTTTTCCATGAGATCTTTTTGTGTCTAATCCCATCATGGAGGCTACTCCACAGAAGAACTGAACCAAAACAACACCCTGTTCCCTCTCTTCCAAGCTCTCTCTCTCCCCCAAAAACATGGGCAGTTTTTCCCATGCTGTTCTCATGATAACATGTGAGTTCTCACGAGATCTGATGGTTTTATAAGTGTTTGACAGTTTCTCCTTCACACTTTCTTTTCTGTCCTGTTGCCATGTAAGATGTGCCTTGTTTCCCCTTCTCCTTCCACCATGATTGTAAGTTTCCTGAGACCTTCCCAGCCATGTGGAACTGTGAGTCAGTTACACCTCTTTGGTTTATAAATTACCCAGTTTCAGGCAGTATCTTTATGGCAGTGTGAGAATGGACCAATACACTATGTCTTAGGTACTTCTATTTTAAAATACATAGGCATCCAAATCTATGGATAGTATATCTAACAACTGACAGGATTGACATCCTCTGAGAAAAAGAGAAAATATGTGTGCCTCTGGCTTCCTTTTTTATGTTTTTTTTTTAATTTTCCAATTTTTCTTCTGTAAATCTGTTCTAGTTTATATAGAAAAAAAAATACTAAGCTAAATGTTATTGCCAAAACTTCTTGAAGAAACTTACCACCAGTGATCATAACACATTAACAGCATCCTCTAATAAATTAACAACAGTCTCTAATAAATCTTTTGTCAAAATTTGTTTTTTCGTATAGCAGCATTTTCTCGTCAACTAGAAAAAGCAAAAATGTATACAAAGGCATTCTCAGGCTAAAACTTGTATTATGATAATACTTAAAAAGTTGGGAAGTGGAGTAGAAAAAAATATTTTTAGATTTTACTACTAAAATTAAAAAAATACATACAGACTAAAGAATAAATGTTCAATAATACTTGAAGAGTAACATAAATATCGTTTAATAAATTAAAAAGTTTTTGAGCTTAAGCTTATACAACAGTGCTTGACATTGGATAATACATTATAATTAACTATATACAAGTTGTATTCAACAAATGCATATTTATTGAGAATGAAATTAGTATTCTTTTATGTGATCAATTTGATAGCCTTTCTCCTTTCAAGGGAAAATAACAAAAACATATTTCTAACTGGTAATCAGAGTCACTTGAAAAGAACTTTCATTTTTCATTTTTGCTGTGAATTATTTTTCCTTACTCTGAGAAAACTAAACCAACTATTTGGATTTTACTTTCCTATTTCACATGATTGACAAAAGCATGGTTTTTCCATTTTCAAAGTAATAAAATAGGATCAATAAAGTAAACCTCCTTATAGCACAGTAATCTCTCTAAGACTCTGAGCAACTTTTTACATGTCTTGATTCAATTTAATCCCAACGACCAGCCAAGGTGTATTTTGCAGATTCTCCAAAAGAAATGTATGATTAAAAAGAAGTGGAAATTATCTACACCAGTGGTTCCTAATCTTTGTGGGGCTTCATCACTGAGCCATTTGATTTCTTGATACCATTCTCTGACCTGCATTCCTGCTCTCACTCATTTCTACAAGATGGTATAGGAATGCAATTTCTTGAATACATTTGATTTTCAGGTTCCTCTTGTAATAAAGCAGGATTAGTTAATACCCTCTGAACGTATCTCAAAATCAACTCAGGGAAGCACACTGCAATCACATGCAGAAGGGCATGGCTCTTTTCTACAAAGCGGAGAAGAGCTGACTGGAAGAGCTGCCTTGAAATAAATCTAAGTCAAGTGAGATTTTAGTATCATATGAGAAGAAGGGCAAAGTACATGTTATTATATCACAAGGGGGCCTCTCTCAGAAACTTTTCAATCCATGGACATTTATCACTGATTTGACAATAATGATTGAATCAATAAAATAAACTAACAAGCAAATAAAACAGTTAAATGCATGGCATTTGAAAACTAAGACTTTTATGATATTATATGAAAAGAATAAACTATAATTTCCAAGGTGTTATCAGTGGAGTACTTAAGTTTATTTTAACCTTTTTGATAAAATGAAGACAGAAAAAACATGTAGATGTATTTACAATGTACATATACAAATGTGTGTGCATATATATATATATATATATATATATATATATACACACACTGTGTGTGTATAAATCCATAGATAAATACGATTTTACTAAGCTCAATAAAATTTTCAAAGAGTAAACTTCAGATGTCCAAATTTCTCAATATTATCCTTCTTTAATATGTCAGATTGGTTTCACTTATCTATTGCTACGTAGCAGGGAATCCCCAAATTTAGCAGTTCAAAATTAAAGCCATTTTATTTGAAAATAATTGTATGGGTCTGGTATTTAGGAATGATTCTGCAAGAACAGCTTGCGTATGCTCCACAATACCTGGGGCCTCCAATGGGATGGCTTGAGGGGCTAAGAGTTAGTTTCTTGGCTTATTCCCTGGGTTGGTTCAATTGGTGCTAGAGGATCCAAAATGGCCTCTCCAGTAGCTTGGTGTCTTGCTGTTGACTGTGTTGTAGGATAACTCAGTTCTCGCCAACATATCCTCTTTCTCCTATTTATGGACTTTCATCATTCAGTAATAGTCTAAACTTCTACACATAGTGAGTTGCTTCTAAAAGGACAAAAATACAAGCTTGAAAAGTTTCCTAAGGCTTAGATCTGGAGCTGGTAAAACATCACTTCCATCTTATTCTATCGGGGAAAGAAATCAAAAGAGCAGCCAAATTTGAGGGACAGAAGGCATTGTTAGTGGTTATTCTGGAAACAACCTACCCCAAGACCTTACTAGCATGACATTTTTCTTCCCAGGAGCTAAAGTTTATCTGTCATATCAGGGTTGATATTCTAAGGAAAATACAAATAAATCAAGAAATTTTATAGTAACATAAAACCTCAATGAATTTGGGGAACGGTGTTTTCTATTAGGTTAACATTTCTTGCTAAGTGACAGTCAACTGAGTTTATTTCAGTTCATCGTTGTTTGGACTATGGATCATTAGCTTACCAAGCCTCTTTCATTCACAGTCATTTATGTATTTATTCAACAAAAGTTTACTGAGCATATTTGTGTGCTAGGCACTGGTATGAGTGCTGGAAATGCAGCAGAAAATAAAACCGATAAAATCCCCATCCTCAAGAAGTTTACTTTCTAGTTGAGAAGCCAAATAATAAATCAGTAATTAAATATGTGTGTGTGTATAATATATAAATTATATATCATATAATTATAACATATAACAAATATATTTCAGTCTAATATACAATTAATATTATAGATTATTATATGATATATACACAACACACTGATATATACATTTAATTACTGGGTCATACATTTAATTTAATAACATCATAACTTATTGCAACTTGATGTATCTTAGGTCACACATCCAATTTAATTAAATTGTTATTAAATTAAATTGTTAAGTGAAAGTTAATTGAGTTTATTTTAGTTCATAAACTAAGCTGGTATTGTTGAGAGGGTATTGCAGTGATGCAGGTGGGACATGGATGTGCCTGGGTCTAAGGAGTTTCTATGATAGGTGATAAGATGCGTTTAAAGGTAGAACCAATGATATTGGCTAATGGATTGGATGAGAAGTGCATGAAAAAGGGAGGAAGCAATTTAATTAAATTAGATGGGTGACCTATGATACATCAAGTTGCAATAAATACTATGAAGAAAGATACAAAAATTGAGGGGATAGAGAGAGACTGGCAGTACATTTTTAGAAAGGATGATCAAGGAAGGTCTCTCTTGACAAGGTGGAGGTTTTGCAGAAGTCATAAAGGAAGTGAGAGAACGATTTCTGTGTATATGTTAGGGGATTGGGAAATTTGGGGTAGATGAGATAGCAGGTGCAAAGGTCCAAAGGTGGGAGCCCTCAAGGAAACCAGAGTTGCTGGAGTGCATGGTGAGGAGAGGCATGGGATCAGAGGGGTAGCAGGGAGCCAGATCACACAGGCTTTGCAGGATAGGGCAAGGACTTGGAATTTTACTCTGAGTGAAAGAGGGAATCACTGCAGATCTTGAGCAGAAGCATGACATGATATGGATTACATTTTAAAGGATCACATTGGCTGCTGTGTGAACTATAGTGAGGCAAGGGTAGAGGTGGGAGACATGTTGGGAGGATACTGCAGTGATGCAGGTGAGACAAGGATATGGCTGCATCTAAGGATTTTCTACTATTGGTGATAAGATGCATTTAAAGGTAGAACCAATGATGTTGGCTAATGGATTGGATGAGAAGTACATGAAAAAGGGAGGAGGCAAGGAAGCCTCCAAAGTTTTTTGCCCAAGAACAGATTAGGTGGTAGGACAATTGACTGAGGTAGATACCCTCTTTAATTTCACCTTTAATGAAAAATATCAATCTTAGCCATTTATTTGAAGATCTTATATGTGACTTTGGGTCATTACTTTAAATATGTATCTCCAATGTGTATAGAATGTGATGCCTTGTTATGAACTGTACTTTCTGTGCTGGCAGTAGAGCAGACATCAAAAGTGGCTTTAAAAAGTTTTTAAATAAAATAATATACTGATGTCAACTTGTTTTGTGGTCATTTTTTTCTTTGAAATAGAGAACAAAAAAAAGTATGTGTTGTTCTGTTGAGTTATGCTTTCTGTTATTTTTTATGATACTTAGCTCATCACTGACATTCATCAATGAATAAAATAAATTTTAAACTATGACAAGGATAAAACAAAGAGGACTTTAGCAGTCACCAGAAAAAAACACTCTTCGGAAAATTAACATTGCTGCTTCAGAGTCAACTATTTCAGTCCCTCATTTTTACGTTTTGTGGGATTTGCATTTCTTCACCAAGAACTAAATGTGGCAAGACAATATTAAAATAGGAGACAAAAAATAGCAGGAGAAAGGACCCCTCAAAAAGCTACTAAAATCACCTGATCACCTTGTTCTTATTTCATAAGGCTGTGCATATTTATTACCTGCCATCCTCGAGGAAAAATAATCAAGGAAGGAAAATCGACTAGGCTCTCCTTGAAGTAAGAACAAATTATCCGTTTCTGTCAATATTCCTTGACTGCTGAGAAATACCCTGGTGAAGCTTGGCTAGGTTCTCAACATTATAATTTTCTCAGTGGGAACATCATTGCTTGCTTTTTTCTGCAGTGGTTTCTTCTCCTGTGGAGATGCTGGCTACTTTTTGGGTCTGCTTGTGAGCCCTGTACTCTCATTGTAGAAAGTTCTCCTATTATAATTTTTACCACCTGTCTCTGATAGTCGGGCTGAGACTGACTCACTAGGGAACCTAATAAAATATTGAAACAACTCAGCCAAACTGCCCAACATCCCTTGCTGACCCCAAAGGCCTTGCTCCCATCTTCAAACCAAAGTCCACTCTCCTGTCTCATCCCTCAGAGAAAGACTCACCCAGGACATAGGGATAACTATTAAATTTGACAAACTTAACAGAAACATATTTTCTATGAGGCCAAACATGTATATTTTTATTGGTAGCATTGAGCCAAGCAAAATGGAGACAGATGGTAGCATTGATCCAAGCAAAATGGAGACAGCTCCTCCACTTAGGAAGGCAGGGAGACCGGGCAAGGTGGTTCATGTCTGTAATCCTAGCACTTTGGGAGGCCGAGGCAGGCAGATCACTTGAGGTCAGGAGTTTGAAACCAGCCTAGCCAACATGGTGAAACCCCTTATCTACTAAAAATACAATTTGCTGGGTGTGGTGGCAGGTGCCTATAATCTCAGCTACTCAGGAGGCCGAGGCAAGAGAATGACTTGAACCCAGGAGGCTGAGGTTGCAGTGAGTTGAGATCGCACCACTGCACTCCAGGCTGGGTGACAGAGGAAGAATACGTCTCAAAAAAAAAAAAAAAAAAAAAAAAAAAAAAAGCCAGGAAGAACTTAAATTCAGATTTCTAAACATGTTTACTTTATCCTCAAAACTACCAACGCACAAAACCCAGATTGGTACAATTTTTGTTTTACTGACACAGCCTTGTGATTCATATTTGAAAATATTTATAAAATTATTTATACAGAACCTACTGTGTACAGAGGGCTGTGCTAAGCATTATGTAGATAGACACATGCAGTCTGTGTTGAGAGTGTATTGGTTTTCTGTGGCTGCTATAACAAATTACCACAAAATAGTGGCTTAAAACAACCCAAGATTATTTTCTTATAGTTATGGAAATCAGAAGACTGGCACAAGTCTCACTAAGCTAAAAACAGGATGCCGGCAGGATTGTGCTCCTTTCTGGGAGCTCAAGAAGATAATCTGTTTCCCCGACTTTTTCAGCTTCTAGAGGCTCTGCCCATACTCCTTGGCTCTTGACTCTCTTTATCCATCTTCAAAGCCAGAAATATTGTGTCTCCCTCTGAATTGTCTTCCTTAGTCTCAACTCCCTCTGACTTCAGTCAGAAAAGATTTTCTGCTTTGTTTTTTTCTTTTCTTTTTTTTTTTTTTTTTTTGAGAGAAAGTCTCGCTCTTGTCCTCCAGGCTGGAGTACAATGGCGCAATCTCAGCTGACTGCCACCTCCGCCTCCTGGGTTCAAGCGATTCTCCTGCCTCAGCTTCCAGAGTAACTGGGATTACAGGCACCTGCCACCATGCCTGGCTAATTTTTGTATTTTTAGTAGAGATGAGGTTTCACCATGTTAGCCAGGCTGGTCTCGAACTCCTGACCTCAGGTGATCCACCTGCCTCGGCCTCCCAAAGTCTGGGATTACAGGTGTGAGCCGCCGTGCCCAGCCCGTTTTCTGCTTTTAAGAACTCATGTGATTAGGTTGAATGCACCCAAATAAACAAGATAATCTTCCTGTTTCAAGATCCTTAACCTTAATCATATCTGTAAACCCCTTTTTGTCATAAAAGGTAACATATTTACAGGTTCCCATAATTAGGGTATAGAAATTATTGAGGGCCATTATTCTGCCTTCCACAGACATACCTGATAGAGTGAGACCAGAAGGTACCTTTTATATCAAATAGTGCTGAATCCTGAAGTTTTAAAAATTTTTAATATTTCAATATGAATAAAAGAAAATATGCATAATTTTTTCTCACCCCCATTTGTTTAACTCCAACATTCATAGTTCGTGACTTAATATTTAGGATTACAAAAATGGAATGAGTTTGTTTTATTCAAACCCATTTCAATACATCCAAGAAACTATTTCACTCAAGCATCTCATTTCCCTATGAACCCATCTATTATGGATTGAATTGTGTCCCCCTCACCAAAATTCTTATGTTGAAGCCCTAATCCCCAGAACCTCAGAATGTGACCTTACTTGAAATAGGGTCATTGCTGATGTAATCAGTTAAACTGAAATGAGATCATTATACTGGAGTAGGATGATGATCCAATCTGATTGTATATGACATGTGGACAGGAAGGCAGAGATCAGGGTGATGCTTGTACAAGCTGAGAAATGCCAAAACTGCCAGCAAACCACCAGAAGCCAGGGGGAGGCATGAAACACATTCTTTTTCACAGCCCTCAGAAGGAACCAACACTATTGACACCTTGATTTCAGACTTGCAGCTTCCAGAACTGAGAGGCAATACATTTCTGATGTTTAAGCCACCCAGTTGGTAGAATGCTGTCATGGCAACCCTAAGGAACTCATACACCATTCAGCTCAGGGAAACTACTCAGGAGGCCTGGACCCAGCCAGTTGTGTTGGGTTGGGCCAAGATTGATAAACTCAATCCCCGTAAAAGAAAGTGTGCAAATGGGTCCAAGGTATGCTATCTTTTGTGTGTATGGGTATGCGTGTGTGTGTGTGTGTGCATACACAAACAAATATTTTCAATATTTCAAATATTGAATTTTAAAATATCAGAACTTATACTTGACTGGGAATTAAGTGATAGGTGTAACAGACCAAGGGACTTGCTAAAGTCAATAAACCCAAAATATAGAACTCTCTTTCTGTTGGTCTTACAACTTCAATAATCAAATAAAACACAACCTGTAAGTTTATATGGACTGTGGATTGGCCTTTTACACTATCTGAAATGTAATCAAATTAGTGTTTTATATATAAGATCTTTTACATAGCATGAGCCTTTATCTTAACATTTTTACTTTCTACACATATGTTTATTAGGGCATGTATCCAATTCATATCTGTATGTCCAAGGATCATTCGTGAGAGTATCAGTTAATATTTCTATCAAAGACAATGTGATGTTAAACTTTTTTCTCCTTTCTAATGGCGTGAGACAAGAATTAATCCCACTTTCTTGTCAAGAAAATCAATTTGTCATTCAAGAGAATTAGAGATAATATGTTTCACAGACATTTTGTTTAAAAGTTATATGTAATTGTTTCATAAGGTCTTATATGGAAAAACTGAAATGGGCAGAAGTTTAATAAGCTGAGGATCTAGCTAAGCGGTGCAGAAATTCCTGACCCACAGAAACCAAGAAATAATACATTTTTTAAAAACCTACTCTTTGTGGCAACCTGTTACACAGCAATCAATAATTAATATAGGCAGTAACCCTTTGAGGAGAGTGTCTATGCGTTTTTTTCATTTTTTCTCACCTTTTATCTGTAGTGTGTAGCACAGCACTTGAGACACAGTAAATACTGATGGACAAAGATGGCAGTGTGGGGCATATTATATGTCAGGATCAGGGAAACTGACAATTGAGCTATGGAGGTCTCATTAAAATGTGTGAAACAATTTGGAAAAAATTCAATGTGGTTTGCGACCTTAAGTGTTTGGAGATGAAGCCTGAGCCTCACCTGAAAGGTGTGGGGAAAATGCAGGTGGATGAAAGGGAGATGGGGACCTTTGGGAGCTGTGGAGTGAGCAGAGAATAAAGACATGCCCAAGATAAATCAGGAGCCTGGCCTAAGAGATGAACATGGTTGGGTTGAGACTTAGTGACAGACACCTTGAAGAATGCAGAGGTGGTGGCTGTGAGGGCCTGGTGGAGGTGGATAAGTCCATCATTTGAGGACAAGAAAGCCAGGTGGTGAAGACTGCAGAGCCCATGGACATCTGCCTGTAGCCCTGGTGGATAAGGTAGTAAAAGAGGCTCTTCAGAGACCAGATGGTCATTACCAGGGCAGACAGCACAGAGGGATGCCTTCCTGAGTCATCCTTGTAGAATGTGAATTAGTGCATGTCACGCGCTCCTTTCTGAACCCTGCACTCACTCTGCATTTCATTACAGTGAATACCAGGAATAAATCACCTGCGAGAACATGTCGTATCTGCCGCTTTCCTCCCTTCTTTGACTTCATCACTTACCACTTTCTCTTTCACTTCCTCTGTTCCTGGCAGGCACGTCTCCTTTTTGTTCTCAAAAATACCATACACAGACATCTTAGGGCCTCCACAGCATCAGAACTACTCTTGCCCCAGGAAACCGCATGCCTGTCTGTTCAACCGCTATAAACTATTTGCTCTATTGTTTCTTCTCAGAGAGACTTATCTGAAGCACACTATTTAATATTTCAAACTGTCCAATGTCCTTCATTCCCTATCACTCCTACTCTTTCTATTTGCTGAAATTGTTGAGTGTATCTATTATCTAGACATGTCTCTAGAAAGTAAGCTGCTTGGCTGGGCGTAGTGGCTCATGCCTGTAATCCTAGCACTTTGGGAGGCCGAGGTGGGTAAATCACCTTAGGTGAGGAGTTTGAGATGAGCCTGGCCAACATGATGAAAACCCGACTCTACTAAAAATACAAAAATTAGCCAGGCATGGTGGCGTGTGCCTGTAATCCCAGCTACCTGGGAGACTTAGGCAGGAGAATTGCTGGACCCGGGAAGCAGAGGTTACAGTGAGGTGAGATCGTGCCACTGCACTCCAGCCTGGGCAACAGAGCAAGATACCGCCTCAAAAAAAAAAAAAAAAAAAAGTAAATAAAAAAATGAAAATACGCTGCTTTTGCTTAAGCAAGATTTTTGGGTTTTGTCTTTGTTTTTTGCTTTATTCTCAAATATATTCAAGATGCCTAAAACAAAGTCAACATGGAGTAGGTGCTCAGTAAACATTTGTAGAATTGAATTGAATTGAATCAAATCGTATCAAATTGAACTGAACTGAATCACTAAAGGGAGAGTTTAAGAAAGGGCACAGCATACCCCAGGGTTTAAGACAGTGGAACCATGCAGAAGGCTCTAGGCCACTCGAATGCAAAGCTAATTTGTCCTCACTGACCCCTGCAGGACGTGATTCCTGATGAAAAGAGGTAGGAGGCTGTAACACTAGATTGTGGCAGAGAGAATTTGAAAATTGCTGAGCTGTATCCACAGTAGGCAGGTCTCATAGTGAAAATAATAGTTCTCACTATTAATAATAGTGCTGAGGCTGTCCCATCTGCTAGTATGAATGCTAGACAGGCAAGAAGGGAGATCTCAGCAGGTAAATGAATGGCTTTTCCTGGGCACTGCTTTCAGCAGCAATGTAGGCTCCTGAAATCCCCATAGTCCACCCAAAAGAGGGCCCCCAAACCATAGCATTAGGATTATTCCATTATTTTCATTTTTACCTCCTCACCTCTCTTTAAGACCGCTTGTCACGAGGTTAGAATAGCAAATGAAAGAATAGGCATAACTGAGCTCTATGTAGGCATTATGAGGTCTGGAAAGAGGAGAAAACCCTTATTATTCCATCTTATTTTCTGACTAACATTCCAGTCTGACTTGAACATATATTTATATCAAATGCTTGGTGCTTTTTAAATATTTCACTTTTTGTCTCATACGTAGCTCCCCTTCTCTCACAAGGCTGCAATGAAGGTGTCAGTCAGCATGAGATCTCATCTAAAAACTTGCCTGGGGAAGGACCTGCTTCCAAGTTCATCGAAGTAGTTGTTAGTAAGATTTAGTTCCTTGTAGGTTTTTGGACTGTGGGCCTTGGTTCTTTGCAGGCAGTCAGCAGGAGGCTTTCTTCAGTGCCTTTTTGGATAAGCCTATCCATAGGGTAGCTCACAGTATAGCACCTTGTACATCAAATCCAGCATGGCGGAGAGTTTGCTAACAAGACAGAAATTACAATCATACATAACACAATCATAAAAATGACAGATCATCATCTTTGCCATATTGTATTGCTTAGAAGCATCTCATAGAAGCAGCCCCTACTCAGTGAGACAGAACTACACAACAGCATGAATACCAGGAAGCAGGGGTCTTTGGGTCCATCTTAAAGTCTATCTGCCATACAGCCTCGACTGATGCAGAGACTGACACTACTGACAAGGCATTGACAAAAGTGAAACTGCAAATGTAACAAAACCCAAGAAGAAAAGTCGGTGGTGCTATGATATTTTCTCATAGGGGGATGTGAACTGAATAAATTAGGAGAGAAGTTTTTTTCTGAGAAAGAAACAATCAAGCAAGGAACTGAAGTAGGAGTTACGTAGTTATTTTTTAAATTTTACTTTCCCTTCCTTCCTTTCCTCTCTGCCTCTGAGTCACTCATTTAAATCATAGAGTTATTCAGGGAACAAAAGATATGGGGAACATTGTATTTTACATCTGATGAGCTCATCCAAGGAATGTGCAGAGCATGTATTATCTCCTTAACAGTAATAAACAATACCTTCAAAAAAAGGAAAATAAACAGCTATCATCTCCAACATTCTAATTTATGGAAACATCACCTTGATACCAACAAAGTAGAAAAAGGACTTTAAATGGAACATATTGATTCAAAAATCCTTGAAAGCAAGAAAAAAATCCTTTATGATATTTTCTACAGTGGCAGGAAAAAAATTAACTAAATACTGGCATGAGGGCCCTACCCAAATTGAACAGTCCTGGTCATTTAACCCAAGTACTTTTGCCTTCTTCCTCCTTTTTTCTCCTTATACACTCACCTCAAAGAAGTCAATAAACAACATCTCATTTAATTCATATCCCACTGAAATGAGGAATTCAGGATATATGAACTGACATAAATCCATATAAAAGACACAAAAAATAAAATACTACTTAATAAATAGAACACAGAAACATAGTTCAACTGTTTCTTCAGGATATGAGGACATTATTAGAAAAAAATTTATTATTCTCTCATATAAGACAGTGGGGAAGATGAGGAGGATGAACAGCTGTCATGTGAATGGCTTTTTGGCTCTATTTCTTGTGTCCCCAATTTTCAGGTCTTATTCTGCATCTTTATCTGTCCACTCTCTATATGTTGATTCTACAAACCCTCATACTTTTCATTGACTTCTCCCTAATTTTTAATTCATTGCAACCTAAGAACATCAGACGTTCCCTAAGGAAAAACTAGACAGCTCAGTTTATGGAGTTGGAAGCTAATATCACACATGAACCTAGATCAATACTACAGATCTGAAGAGATTCTATTGCTCTCTAGAAAAAAATAAAATATGTACTATATTATAGCTCTCTGTTCAGAACAACCTTTATTTATTTCTATATTTAAAACTACCTTCCAAATAGCTGATACTAGCAAGGATTAAGCACTAAAAGAATGGGTCATGATATTGTGTATAAAGCTGAGGTGATAGCATAATTCTTTTCTCCAAAGCAAACTGCATGGGCTTTCCAAAGGTAATTTTTTCCCTTTCTCAGAGGCTCTCGTACTTTGAGATATATGTTTGATTCAGCAGGCAGAAAGTCTGTCAACTGTACCTGGAGCAATAAGGTGGTAACTTGAGATTCCAATCCCCATTATAGAATACATCAAAGATTTATAAGACAATTTCATTCTAATTATTCATAATTTTGATGTAACTAAAAAAGTGAATGTAATAACTTGTCATTATTGGTGTTCCAAGAGAGCCGAATAGGAAGAGCTCTGGTCCACAGCTCCCGGCATGATTGACACAAAAGACAGGAGATTTCTGCATTTCCAACTGAGGTACCTGGTTCATCTCATTAGGACTGGTTGGACAGTGGGTACAGCCCATGGGGGCGAACTGAAGCAGTGTGGGGAGTCACCTCACCTGGGAAGTGCAAGGGGTCCAGAGATTTCCCTTTTCCTAGCCAAGGGAAGCCATGACAGACTACCTGGAAAAACGGGTCACTCCTGCCCAAATACTGCAATTTCCCCAAAGTCTTAGCAACTGGCAGACAAGGTGATTCTCTCCCATGCCTGACTCGGCAGGTTCCATGCCCATGGAGCCTTGCTCACTGCTAACGCAGCAGTCTGAGATTGATCTGTGAAGCGGCAGCCACCAGGAAGCTCGAAGTGGGCAGAGCCCACCGCAACTCAACAAGTATTATTGCATCTAGACTCCACCTCGGTGGGCAAGGCATAGTTGAACAAAAGGCAGCAGACAACTTCTGCAGACTTAAACTTCCCTGTCTGACAGCTCTGAAATTTCTCCCAGCATGGAGTTTGAGCTCTGAGAACAGACCAACTGCCTCCGAAAGGGGATCCCTGACCTCCATGTAGCCCAACTGGGAGACACCTCCCAGTAGGGGCCAACAGACACCTCATATAGGTGGCTGTCCATCTGGGACAAAGCTTCCAGAGGAAGGATCAGGCAGCAATATTTCCTGTTCTGCAATATTTGCTGCTCTGCAGCCTCTGCTGGTGATACCCAGGTGAATAGGTCTGGAGTGAAACTCCAGTAAACTCCAACAGACATGCAGCTGAGGAACCTGACTATTAGAAGGAAAACTAACAAAAAGAAAGGAATAGCATCAATATCAACATCAACAAAAAGGTCATCTACACCAAAATCCAATCTGTAGGTCACCAACATCAAAGACCAAAGGGAGATAAAACCACAAAGATGGAAAGAAACCAGAGCAGAAAAGCTGAAAATTCTAAAAATCAGAGCACCTCTTCTCCTCCAAAGGATTGCAGCTCCTTGCCAGCAATGGAACAAAGCTGGATAGAGAATGACTTTGATGAGTTGACAGAAGTAGGCTTCAGAAGGTCAGTGATAACAAAATTCTCCGAGCTAAAGGAAGATGTTTGAACCCATCACAAAGAAGCTAAAAACCTTGAAAAAAGATTAGACGAATAGCTAAGTAGAATAAACAGTGTAGAGAAGACCATAAATGACCTGATGGAGCCAAAAACCATGGCACAAGAACTTTGCAACACATGCACAAGCTTCAATAGCCGATTTGATCAAATGGAAGAAAGGGTATCAGTGAATGAAGATCAAATTAGTGAAATAAAACAAGAAGAAAAGGTTAGAGAAAAAAGAGTAAAAAGAAATGAACAAAGCCTCCAGAATATATGGGACTATGTGAAAAGACCAAATTTACGTTTCATTGGTGTACCTGAAAGTGATGGGGAGAAGGGAACCAAGTTGGAAAACACTGTTCAGGATATTATCCAGGAGAACTTCCCCAACCTAGCAAGGCAGGCCAACATTCAAATTCAGGAAATACAGAGAACACCACAAAGATACTCCCCAAGAAGAGCAAACCCAAGATACATAATTGTCAGATTCACCAAGGTTGAGATGAAAGAAAAAGTGTTAAGGGCAGCCAGAGAGAAAGGTCAAATTACCCACAAATCAGACTAACAGCGAATCTCTCGGCAGAAACTCTACAAGCCAGAAGAGAGTGGGGGCCAATATTCAACATTCTTAAAGAAAAGAATTTTCAACCCAGAATTTCATATCCAGCCAAACTAAATTTCATAAGTGAAGGATAAATAAAAGCCTTTACAGACAAGCAAACACTGAGAGATTTTGTCAATACCAGGCCTGCCTTACAAGAGCTCCTCAAGAAAGCACTAAATATGGAAAGAAACAACTGGTACCAGTCACTGCAAAAACATGCTAAATTGTAAAACCATTGATGCTATGAAGAAACTGCATCAATTAATGGGCAAAATAACCAGTGAACATCGTAATGACAGGATCAAATTCACACATAACAATGTTAACCTTAAAGGTAAATGGGCTAAATGCCCCAGTTAAAAGACACAGACTGGTAAATTGGATGAAGAGTCAAGACCCATTAGTGTGCTGTATTCAGGAGACCTATCTCACGTGCAAAGATGCACATAGTCTTAAAATAAAGGGATGGAAGAAGATCTACCAAGCACATGGAAAGCAAAAATAAAGCAGAGGTTGCAATCCTAGTCTCTGATGAAACAGACTTTAAACCAACAAAGATCAAAAGAGACAAAGAAGGCCATTACATAATGGTTAAGGGATCCATTCAAAGAGAAGAATTAGCTATCCTAAATATATATGCACCCAATACAGGAGCACCCAGATCTCTAAAGTGAATCCTTAGAGACCTACAAAGAGATTTAGACTCCCACACAATCATAATGGGAGACTTTAACATCCCACTGTCGATATTAGACAGATCAATGAGACAGAAAGTTAACAAGGATATCCAGGACGTGAACTCAGCTCTGCAACAAGCAGATCTAATAGACATCTACAAAAAATATACATTTATCTCAGCTTATTCTAAAATTGAGTACATAATTGGAAGTAAAGCACTCCTCAGCAAATGTAAGAAAAATAGAAATCACAACAATAAAAAGCCCTAGAAGAACAAGAACAAACCAGAGGTAGATTAGTCTTATCAGAATGGGAACTAGTCTTGCCTCAACTCAAATTTATAATGGTTTAAAGTGATCAGCCTCACACTATACCTTAGCAAAGAAAGAGTAAACCTTTTCTGGAGAAATGTACCATAATTAATAGCCTCCACAATATATTATAAAAACAAATTGGATTTCAATAAAAAATTACAAGGTATACTAAAAGACAAAATCTTACAAGCAAAATTCCAGGGAAAAAACAAAAATAGAAAATAGAAACAACTACCCCTTCTCCATAATAATCATTATATTGTACTTGCAGACAAATACCTTCAATTAAATATGAATAATTTGTTCATGAAAATAGATGAAGAGATGGAGAACAAGAACATAGATATAAATAATGAAAAAATTCACTGGGGATTAGAATCTATTAATATAAACATTCTAGAAATAAAAGTATTTATTATCTGAAATTTAAACCTCAATGTATAAGTTTAACACAGATTGCAAATAGCAGAATATGTTGTCAATAGCTAGGAAATATGTCAATAGAAAATATATGACTGAAGAACAAAGAGAAGTAGTCATGAAGATACAGAAAATAGTGAGTGTTAGGATACATACAGGCATAGCAAAAAGGTATCATGTACATGTAACAAGAAAGAAAGGAGAGGAAAGATGGGACATATTTAAAGATCTAATGACTAAGAATTATTCAAATCTGATCAAAAACATCAAGCAACAATCCAGGAAGTTCTGAAAAGCCCAGGCAGGATAAATATAAAACAAGCAACACCTAGTCAAATTATAACAAACTGAATATGCAAGAGAAAAAAACAATTTTTAGATTATCCAAGAAAAGAAAATCACATACAAAGGAGCAACAATTAATTCAACAGATCCCTTTCACTAGAAAATATGGATGCAGAAAACAATAAAATGTTGTCTATAAATTTATTAAAGAAAATAACTAACAATATGGAGTTTTATACCCAATGAAGCTATCCATGTAAAAATGAATATATCAAAAGCACAAATAGCAAAAGAAAAATACATAAAGTGGACTTCAAAATTTTAAAATTTTGTGCATCAAAGAACACTATCAAAATAATGAAAAGGCAATCCACAAAATGGGATAAAATATTTGCGAACCTTACATCTGAAAAGAGATTAATATAAAGGTTATATAAATACTTTCTATGAAAGAACAATAATAACAAAACAACTCATATTAAAAAGTGGGCAAAAAAATCTGAATAGACATTTCTCCAAAGAGGAGATACAAATGGCCAATAAGCACCATGAAAAGATACTCAATGTCTTTTGTCATTAGGGAAACTCAAATCAAAACCACAGAGACACCACTTTGCAACCACTAGAATGGCAGTTTAAAAAAAGAAAGAAAGAGAGACAGAAAATAATAAGTGTCTGTGAGGATGGGAAAATACTAAACCCTGTACATTACTGGTGGAGATGTAAAATGGTTCAGCAGCTGTGGAAAACAGCAGAGCAGCTCCTCAAAAAATTAAACATAAAATTGCTCCAAAAGTATTGAAAGCAAGAATTTGAACATATATTTGTACATCAGGGTTCATATCAGCATTATTTATAATAGCCAAAAGCTAGAAACAACCCAAATATCTATCAATGGATGAATAAATAAAATATCATACATACCTACAATGGAATGTTAATCAGCCTAAAAAAAAGAAGTGAAATTTTTATATATGCTACAGCATGGATGAACCTTGAAGACATTATGCTAAGAAAAATAAGCTAGACAAAAGACAAACATTGTATGATTCTGTTTATATGAGGTACCAAGAATAGTCAAATTTATAGAGGCAGAAAGTAGAATAACAGTTATCAGGGACTGTGGGAGGGAGAATGGAGAGTTACTGTTTAATTGGCACAGAGCTTCAGTTTTGGATGATAAAAAATTTCTGGAGATGGATAGTGGTGATAGTTACACAACAACTGAACTGTGTACTTAAAAATGGTTAGAATGGTGACTTTTATGTTATATGTGTTTTACCAAAATAAAAAAGGATTAAAAAGTAACTTTTCAGATAAGCAGAAACAGAAAGGATTTTCCATCAGCAGACTTGCACTAAAAGATAGATTGAAAGGAGGTTTTTAAGAAGAAAGAAATGGACCCCAGACCAAAACACAGAATTACAAGGACAGAAGAGCAATGGGGAAAAAAATGGAAAAAGATATGCTATACAGACTAACTTCTAACCAAAGAAGAAAAATAATTTCAAATTATAGTTATATGTAACAAATTAACTTCCTTAATCTGATAAGAATTACTTATAAATCAGCTACTCTAAGCATCATACTTAATGCCAGATATTGAGAGATTTTTTCTCTGAATTCAGAAATAAGACAAATATAGTAAACAATAAAGTATTATGTATTTAAAAATTGCTAAGAGAAAAGATCTTAAATGCTCTCACCACAAAAGAAAAATGGTAACAAGTTAAGGCAATGTATATATTAATCTTTATTGTTTTAATCACTTCACAGCATATACATATGTCAATACATATAAATTTTATTTGTTAACTAAAACTCAGTAAAACTGGAAAAAATTTAATGAAAATATTTTAAAATAAAAAATATTCAGTATTATCACATATTTAGTATTATATATAGATCATGTAAAAGTAAGAAATAAGATTATCACTATTAACAGAATATCTGGTTGTGATTATAAAAACATCCAAAAGGATCTATCACAGACTAGTATGCTAAATGTCATAAGGCATTTAGCAATATCATCAGATATGGGGTCGATACACAAGAACAATTACATTTCTGTGTCTTAGAAAGAAATGAAAACCTAAAGTCTTAAGTATTATTCAGAATAGCGTCACACACCACTGTGTTGATAAGGATGTAGAACAACTCAAATTTTCGTAAAATACTGGTGTAAACTTCAATTAATAACCATGTTAGAAAACTTTGGTAATATCCATTCAATTAATGGATATTACTGTTTGATAATATCCATTCAGTTAATAACCATATTAGAAAACTCTTTGATAATATCTCCCAACCATGAAATGTGCAGTTCTACTACTAGGTATGTATCTAACAGAAATGCATATACATGTTCACACAAAAGACAAAAATAATAATATTCTTAGCAACACTATTCACAATGGCCCCTCACTGCTAACAATCCACAATATAAAGTTGACTTCTTAAATGGTGGTATAATTATTCAATAAATACTAAACAGAAATGAAAGAAAAACAAACTACAACTATATACATTAAAATGGATAACTCTACCAGGTATAATTTTGAGTGAAAGAAGTCAAACACAGAAGTGGACACATTCTATGATCCCACTTATATAAAGACGAATTATTCTACAGTCTTAGAAGTCAGAAAAAATGGTTACCTTTAACATTGAAGAACTGATTGGAAGGGACACGAATAAGAAATACAGAAGTATTGGCCAGGCGCAGTGGCTCAAGCTTGTAATCCCAGCACTTTGGGAGGCTGAGACAGGCGGATCACGAGGTCAGGAGATCAAGATCATCCTGGCTAACACGGTGAAACCCCGTCTCTACTAAAAAATACAAAAAACTAGCCGGGCGAGGTGGCGGGTGCCTGTGGTCCCAGCTACTCAGGAGGCTGAGGCAGGAGAATGGCATAAACCCGGGAAGTGGAGCTTGCAGTGAGCTGAGATCTGGCCACTGCACTCCAGCCTGGGTGACACAGCGAGACTCGGTCTCAAAAAAAAAAAAAGAAAAGAAATACAGGAGTATTGGAAATACTTTACTTAATTGATATTAAGTAAATATCAATTTACTGGGTGCTGGTTGACTGAATAGATTTACTTAGTAAAAGTTCAAAGAGTAAAAGTTCAAAAGTTCAAAGAGCTATATATACTTATTCATGCACTTTGCTGTATGTTACAACTCAATTCAAATTTTGACTCTAAAATGTAAAGAGCTAGATGCCAAGGGCTAGGTACACTGTGATTCTCTTTCTTCAAAGTCCACAAACAAACAAAATGAATCTATAGTGAAAAAAGTCAGAATGGTGTTGATTTTATGGGAAGCATTAACTGGAAGATGGAAGCAAGGGGCTTCTGGGTGCTGGAAATGATTTAAGTTGACCTTAGTAGTTACATGAGTGTATACATTTGCAAAACGTCATTGCATTGTAAAGTTAAGATTGTGTGCTTTACTGTTTCAACTTGCAATTCAATGCAAGAGGTTGAGCTACTGTGGGGAATAAACCTAGCCAATCCATGTATTTTACTAAAGGCATGGCTTTCTGCCTGGCACATTCCTCAGGCTCAAGAGCTAAGCTTCTGGTTCCTTTTTTTATTTTTTCTTTCTTTCTTCCTTCTTTCTTGTTGACTAGGACTCAAAGATGATGAGGAAAAAATGAGAAATGGATTCTTTTCATAGGTAAAAAGTCAGAGAAATTTTGTTAACTGTCAGTCAATAAATATAGTGACTAAATAAACATGGAAACTATACTAAAATGTATAGAGTAATACTAAAAGGATAAAAAGCCCTCAGTGAGTTTACAATCTAGTTGGAGAAACACAACACACTGAAATATATAAAACATTTACAAAATAATGTAAGAGTAACTGAATACAGTGCCATGAAACTAGCTTTCTCTGAGGTTCACCCAACTCTAACTGGAATGTTCAGTCATAGGAGAGCTTACATGTCCCATACTTCTCCCAACTTCATTTCTACCAGTAATTTTACCTTTTTTGAGAAACAGAAAGGTACCTGTAATCAACATGTTAAAATCCCAGTACATTTTTATTTTATACCTAATGTAAATGACGAGTTAATGGGTGCAGCACACCAACATGGCACATGGATACATATGTAACAAACCTGCAGGTTGTGCACATGCACCCTAGAACTTACAGTATAATGAAACATTTTTTTAAAAAAGAATGATTTTTCAATCACATGATTGAAAATGCCTTCTCTTTCAGAGTAAAAAAAAATCTAGAAAGGCTGAGTTATAACTATCATTAAACCTTTAAAGCAAAGCTCTAAATCATTAAGCTAGAAAGAAGCTGGGTTTTATTGCCTATAAAAAGCTAAGGAAAGGAGAGAAGGAGCCAAGTCACCGAGTCACTCCTCTTAAAATGAACGAGCATTTAGGAGAAGTGGAAACGTGGGATAATAAGAGTGAGACAGGAGCAAAAGTGTTGTGTGGATAAAGCTCCTTTTATGCGTAGTGCACCCACATACCCTGGCTGCGTGCCACAGCCCTGGTTACCTCCTGAGTTCCCAAAGTCTTCTCACTTTAAGCATTTGTCCCTGATGTTTTTGGCTGTATTGCAATAAGTTAGATGAGTTTGGCAGAACTCTGCTTTGAACTTGTAACTTCCAGCTGGGTGCGGTGGCTCACACCTATCATCCTAACGCTTTGGGAGATGGAGGCGGGTTGATCACTTGAGGTCAGGAGTTTGAGACCAGCCTGGCCAACATGGTGAAACTCCCTAATTAAAAATGCAAAAATTAGCCAGGCATGGTGGGATACGCCTGTAATTCCACCTACTTGAGAGACTGAGGTGGGAGAATCGCTTGAACCCAGGAGGCAGAGGTTGCAGTGAGTCCAGATTGTGCCATTGGACTCCAGCCTGGGCGGCAGAGCAAGACTCTTTCTAAAAAAAAAAAAAAAAAAAAAGAACTTGTAACTTCTACCAGGGTCTTGTCTAGCAGCGTATGTGAGAGACGTGCGCAGTAAAAAAAGATGCTCACTTGAACACGTGGTGAAACCTAAAAGACAACCAGTGATAAACCCATTTCTCCTCTCCCAACCTCACCCAGAAACTGACTCAGTGGTGATTGCTGAGTGCAATAAGGCTAGCTCAGACAATAAGGCTAGCTCAACTTCTCACTCAGTGGTGACTGCTGGTGCAATAAGGCTAGCTCAGACAATGTATACTGGAGAAGGGTGGTGGTGGGAGAAGTATTGCATGTTGCTGTCTCTGCCAGCTATTGGGTGAGCCAGCCTGTGGAATGCCGGTAACTTCTAGGCTGTCAGTTGGTGGGATCAGGGGACAACATGGGAAATTATAGCTTAACTGAACGTGAAAAGTGTGGGAAACAGAGGCTGAGCAGTCCTGCCATAGAATGTCTAGAATAGTCGGATTGCTCTTCTAGGGTAGTTTGTATTATGGTATAATCCAACAACTATTTTATTGTTTGGTTTTCTTTTCTATTTTATATTGAATCCTTTCAACAGTAATGAGCTCAAAAAGGTGCATGTTTCATGAATCAACCTGAATTACCATTTCTTATGAAAGTTCATGATGAACATTTAACTTACTCAAAATGTTTTTAAATACTGAACACCCTCTTTTGGGTCTATAGGAATAACACGGACCTCATAACAACTACAATACTCAAATCTCTAAAAACATGTCATCATCTACTTTAAGAGTTTATATTTATTTAAGAAGACCCTGCCTCAAAATGATGACTTAATACATTCATTTGAAAAAGCTGGAATGTATTTCTGTGAAGCACGACTTTTCATTCGAATCAAATGATAGCACTTTTTAAGTTAATTTCACTAACTGATTTTCAATACTAGGTTTCCTTTGCATGTAAAAAATAGTGATGCTATAGTTGCTAATGTGCTGACTCCATTAACGGAAGAATTTTGCAACAGTAAAATGAAGCCTGTTTTATATAACTTCTAATGGAAAATCAATAAAGTTAATTCCCATAATATTAAGTTATTTTCATCAAAGTCGTGGAATCAAAGTGAAAGTGCTAGAAACTGATTCAGTCAAAGATAAAACATCCAGTGCTCTTGTCAATGTTATTGAACATTTGGTTTAAAAATTCAACATTGGAAACAAAGTTTTATGTGTGATTTACTTTTTTACAGTGATAATATGAATATGATTTTGAGTATAATGCCATGGTAAAAATGATATTCCAATTAAATGATGAAATCATTGGAGCAAAAACGTATTTGTAATTAATTGCATTATACAAACACATCTTAACTGTATTCAAATGATCTACAGTATTCTAATAGAAATAGGAGTTACAGTTGTCAAAATATACAAATATTTTCCTATATATAGAAAAAAGCAATTGGCTAAATATTTAATGGTGATAATATGCTGAACGTTTTAATACTTACTTTTAAAATCAATAATAATTTGGATTTTTAAAATGTTTGAACCCTGGAAGAATTTCTATATAAGTCAACCTAAGTATCTTACAATGATACTGAGCATTTTCTAATAAGCATCTACATTTTGACTACATTTTGTTCAAAATTAATCATGAACCTTTAATCAAATTATTCAATGAGTGGTACAAGGAAAAACGTCAGCTTGCAGAGCTTTCAGAGAGAATTGCAATTTCTTAAAACCAAGCTTATAAACAGGTAGTCATTAAGATTTATCCCAATAAAATTTGAAACTGAATAAACTAAACAAGAACTCAGAGAGTGTTCAAGATTAAATATTGAGGAAGATTAAATAACTATGCTCTGGAATGTCTCAAGCAGTAGGCAGAATCATTTGATGGAGATACTTTTAACTTAATAGATTTACTTCCTGAACCACACAATGGAATAACATTCAGAAGGCCTCTGTCCTATGACATCTAACTTTGACAAAATTTGTTTTAAAATCATAGCTAGAGAAATTATTTAATGAGTTTGTCTTGTAAAAATATTTGCTGAAGAAAGTTCACCTGTCTAGAATCAAAATGAGCATACATATGAAAATGTTTGGGTAGAAATATGTACACATTTTATTATGAAAAATTGCAATTCAGGATAACCTTCATTTAGCAGAATTTGTTCTGTACTTACCAGGTACTTCAGCAACTGTGGATGAAGTATTTTTTTCAATTGAAAATTGAGTCACTTAAAGGTATCAGTAGATAGCATTTATTAAAATAGTCAACTAAATGTATTAATGAATCACAATTATCTATAAGATGAAACTTGAAAGTTTCAATTTTTGTGAAACAATAGAAACAAAATATATTGGAAAAATATATTCTTTAGAAAATGCAAGTGATAGAATAAATAGGCATAGCTAAAGGTATCAACATATAAGTAGACAAAGCTAAAAGCTGATTAAAGTACATGAACATGTATCAGGAAAAATCATTCTGGTTATGCTATTTTTAATGTTCAGCTAATTAGTGTGTAGAGTGAAAAAATTGTTTTATGAATCTACACAGAGATCTGTTATCTTACGTTCTAAAAGAATTTTTATATTGGAAAATAATTTTCAAATAAACCATTTTATTCATTGGCCAATATAACAAAAATAATTGTGCTCATAAATGTCAAAAATTATATAATTTCAGCTGAGTGTGGTAGTGCATGCCTGTGGTCCCAGCTAATTGGGAGGCTGAGGCAAGAGGATCTCCTGAGTCCAGGAGATCTGGGCTCCAATACAGTATGCCAATCAGGTATCTGCCCTAAGTTTGGCATCAATATGGTGTCCTCCCAGGAGCAGACAAAATTGCCCAAGAAGGGATGAATCAGCTCAGGTCAGAAATGGAGCAGGTCAAAACTCCTGCACTAATCAGTAGTGGGATCAGTCCTGTGATGAGCCACTGAACTCTAGCCTGGGCAACATAGCAAGACCCCCATTCTTGTGAAAAACAGTAATAATAAATTCAATTATTTTTATCACACTCTTTCCTTCTCAAAAGAGTCCCAGTTTGAACTACAAATTATGTGGTCACTCCAGTCATGACCAAAAATAATAAAAGGAAAAGCAGATTGATTGTGGGTGAAAGGTAAATAAAGTAATATTTTGAGAGCATCTGAATTAAGTATAGTAGTTTTGCTGGAATTTTATGACTGAAGAAATTGAAGCTAAAGCTGCTAATTGGTTTATTCCAAGAATATCGAATTACCAGGGGAGACATTAATGTAAGCCTATCTTATTCCTAAGCTTTCTCTAATTATATTTTAATCTACCAACAGGTTAAAATATAATTTTTTATACAGAAATGAAGACCATTACTTGCCACAAAGCTACAATGTAACTAATTTGAATTATAAAAGCTAGCATTCTAAGCAAGATTTAGGAGTTTGAAGGGAGAAGAGGAGGTAGCTGACCAGAGAATCCATAAGAACAATAAGGACTAACATACATCAAATATTACTCTGTGCCCTACTCACCACAAACATTATTTCATTTTACCCTTACCACAATGTAGAGAAATAGGAACCATTATTAATCCCATTTCACTGACGACAAAATATTGAGGCCTAAATAGTTGAGTAGCCAGGAGAAAACACTACTGTAATAGGAGAGCTTAGATTCCAATTCTTGTAGCCCTTCTGAAGAACTCAGACCTTAATTACTACTAAAATGCAACAAAACAGATAGGTCACAGCAGATCTGGTTTCTAAGGAGGAGAATACTCTTCTCTTCATTCTAAGTAGTTACATTTTATATTTTGTTACTCTTACATAAAAGAAAATTTATAAAACAAAACATCTTGAGTTTATACACATGAAGTTCTTCAGTCAACTAGATTTCCACCATGTTGTTTCCAAACAGTGCTCTTCTCCAGTCTCACTGCATCACTCTGCCCCCATCTGGTGGCAGCATACATACACTCCAGAAAAGAAGAAACACTTTAAACCACATTTAGTGACAAATTTATGAAATGTCTGTCTTCTTCATCATTAACTAGAACACCAAAGACTTCCCACATTGTAAAATACCATTATTTGACATAAAGATTTTAAGAAATGAGGTCCATTAAAATAAATAAATGTAGTCTGTTTCATGTTAGTGAAACCAAGTTTATCAATTTAAATTTTGCTACATGCAAATAAAACATTATTTTTAAAAATAGGGAGAGGAACGAAGATAGCCAATTAGAAGTAGCTGTGGTCCATGGTACTCATGGAGAGGAACAAAACGGGAGAGTGATTACAGCACCTTCAACTGAAATATCCAGGTTCTCACATTGGGACTGATCAGGGAAACAACTCCACCTACAGAGAATGAAGAAAAGCAGGGTGGGATGACAGACCACCTAGGAATAACACAGAGCCAAGGGAACCCCCACCCCCAGCCAAGGAAATTGGTGAGTTATTGTGCAACCCCAGGAAACCACACTTTTCCTACAGGTCTTTGTAACCCATAGATCGGGAGATCCCCTTGTGAGCCCATGCCACCAGGGACTTGGGTGCAACATACAGAACTGTGTGGAGTCTGGTAGAGTAGCTTCTCAGGCAAACACGGAGATCCAGGAGCTTTGCATACTCCAGCCCCAGGATCCCTGGGGATCCACGTCTGGAACTCAGGCAAGGTGGGAGGTCCACATATACCTTTTGGAAGTGGGTGGAATCCAGGGAGTTGAGTAGTGTCATTCTCCAGGTCCCACTTCCATGGCACCTCACAAGATAAGACCCACTGGCTTGGAATTCCAGCCAGACACCGGCAATAGGATAGAGGCTGCCTGAGACTGGATAGAGACCCTAAGGGGAGGGTTGGGTGCCATCTCTACTGTTTGGTTTACTCAGCCATTCCAGCCTGTGGGCTTTGGAGAGTCTGAGTGGTTCAGATAAGGAAGGGTCCCCCCAGCAGCACAGCACAGTAGCTTTGCCACATTGTGGCCAGACTCTTCTTTAAGTGGGGCCTTGATGCATTCTCCTTCACTGAGTGGGACATCCCAGCCAGGCTCTCCAGCCACACGTACCCACACAGATTGTGGACTGAGCTCTGATCTCTCCCCGGGATGGAGTGCCTTGGGGAGGGGAGGGCTGCCACCTGGGTTAGTTGGATGACTCAGCCTTTCCACCCTGCAGGCTTTGGAGAGTCCAAGTCAACAGGGGCAGAAATGGTTCCCCACCAAGACATAGCTGTTTTGTCAAGACATGGCCAGACTGCTTCTTTAAGTGTGACCCCAATCCACTCCTCCTCATGGGACAGATCCTCCCAGCTGAGGCCTCCCAGCCAGGGCCTCCAGCCACTCTCAGCAGACTTCTCAGTGGAAACCCTATAAGCTAGAAGAGATTGGGGGCCAATATTCAACATTTTTAAAGAAAAAAATTTCTAACACCAAATTTCATATTTCATTTCCTCATTATTTCGTTGTCTGAAAGGATCTTATTTCTCTTTCACTTAAGAAGTTTAATTTAAAATAAGATCCTTTACAGATAAGCAAATGCTGAGGAAATTTGTTACCACCTGACCTGCCTTACAAGAGGTCCTGAAGGAAGCACAAAATATGGAAAGAAAAAACTGTTATCAGCCACCACAAAAACACACTGAAACACACAAACCAGTGACACTATGAAGCAACCATATAAACAAGTCTGCAAAATAACCAGCTACCATCGTGATGACAGAATCAAATCCACACATAACAATACTAACCTTACATGTAAATGGGCTAACTGCCCCAATTAAAAGACACAGAATGGCAAGCTGGATAAAGAACCAAGACCCATCAGTATGCGGTCTTCAAGAGATCCATCTCACATGCAAAGACACATATAGGCTGAAAATAAAAGGATGGAGGAAAATTTACCAAGAAAATAGAGAACAGAAAAAAGCAAGGGTTGCAATCCTAGTTTCTGACAAAACAGACTTTAAACCAACAAACATCAAAAAAGACAAAAAAGAGAATTACATAAAGGACATTAAGGTAAAGAGTTCAATTCAACAACAAAAAAGCGAACTATCCTAAATATATATACACCCAATACAGGAGCACCCAGATTCATAAAGCAAGCTCTTAAAGACCTTCAAATAGACTTAGACTTGCACACAATAATAGTGGGAGACTTTATCACCTCACTGACAATATTAGACAGATCATTGAGAGAGAAAGTTATCAAAGATATTAAGTACCTGAACTGAACTCTGTATTAAGTGGACTATATAGATATCTACAGAATTCTCTACCCAAATTCAACAGAATATACATTATTATCATTGCCATATGGCGCTTACTCTAAAATTGATCACATAATCAAAAGCAAAACACTCCCCAGCAAATATAAAGGAACTGAAATCATAACAAACAGTCTCTCAGACCACAGCACACTCAAATTCGAAATCCAGATTAAGAAATTCACCCCAAACCACACAACTATGTGGAAATTGAATAATGTGCTCCTAAATGACTCTTGGGTAAAAAATGAAATTAAGGCAGAAATCAAGAAGTTCTTTGAAACTAGTGGGAACAAAGATACAATGTACCAGAATCTCTGGGACCCAGCTAAAGCAGTGTTAAGAGGGAAATTTATAGCACTAAATGTTCACATCAAAAACCTAGAAAAACCTCATTAACAACCTAACCTCACAACAACAAGAACTAGAGAACCAAGAGCAAACAAACCACAAAGCTAGAAGAAGACAAGAAATAACCAAGATCAGAGCTGAATTGAAGAAACAGAGACACACACACACACACAAAAAAAAACACTTCAAAAAATCAGTGAATCCAGAAGCTGGATTTTGAAAAAAATTAATAAAATAGACAGCTGGCTAGACTAATAAAGAAGAAAAGGGAGAAGATTCAAATAAACACAATCAGAAATAATAGGGATATCATCACTGACCCCACAGAAATACAAATAACTATCAGCAAATACTATAAACACCTCTATGCAAATAAACTATATAATACTATAAACACCACTATGCAAAGAAAATCTAGAATAAAGGATAAATTTCTGGACACATACACTCTCCCAAAACTGAACTGGAAGAAACTGAATACCTGAATAGACCAATAAAGGGTTCTGAAACTGAGGCAGTGATATATAGCCTATCAAACAAACAAACAAAAAAGCCCAGGACAAGATGGATTCACAGCTAAATTCAACCAGGATTACAAAGAAGGGCTGGTACCAATTCTACTGAAACTATTCCAAAAAAATTGGAAAGGAAGGACTCCTCTCTAACTCATTCTATGAGGCCAGCATCATCCTGATACCAAAACCTGGCAGAGATATAAGAAGAAAAGGAGAGCTTTAGGCCAATATCCTTGATGAAAATTGATTCAAAAATCCTCAACAAAATACTGGTAAACCAAATGCAGCAGCACATCTAAAAGCTTATTCACCATGATCAAGTAGGCTTTATCCCCAGGATGCAAGAATGATTCAGCATCTTCAAATTAATAAATGTAACTTATCCCATAAAGAGAACCAAAGACAAAAAACACACGATTATCTCAATAGATGCAGAAAATTCTTCAAAGAATTTCAACATCTCTCCATTTTAAAAACTCTCAATAAACTACATATTGAAGAAACATACCTCAAAATATTAAAAGGCATATATGACAAGCCCATGACCAATATCATACTGAAAGGGCAAAAGCTGGAACTATTCCCTTTGAAAACTGGGACAAGATAAGTATGCCCTCTCTTACCACTCCTATTCAACACAGTATAGGAAGTTCTGGCCAGGGCAATTAGGCAAGAGAAAGAAATAAAGAGTATTCAAATAGGAAAAGAGAAAGTCAAATTGTCTCTCTTTGCAGATGGCATGATCCTATATCTAGAAAGCCCCATCATCTCACCCCAAAAGCTTCTTAAGCTGATAAGCAACTTCAACAAAGTCTCAGGATACAAAATCAACATGCAAAAATTGCTAGCATTCCTATACACCAAAACAGATAAGCTGAGGGCCACAATCATGAACAAACTCCCATTCATAATTGCCACCAAAAGAATAAAATACCTAGGCATACAGCTCACAAGGGAAGTGAAGAACTACTTCAAAGATAACTACAAACCACTGCTCAAATAAATCAGAGATGACACAAACAAATGGAAAAACATGGATATGAAGGATCCATGTCATAAAAATGGCCATACTGCCCAAAGCAATTTACAGATTCAATGCTATTCCTATTAAACTACCATTGATATTCTTCATAGAATGAGAAAAGAATATTTAAAAATTCATACGGAACCAAAAAAAAAAAAAGAGCCCAAATAGCCAAGACAATCCTAAGCAAAAAGAACAAGGCTGGAGACATCACGCTACCTGCGCTACCTGATTTTAAACGATACCACAAAGCTACAGTAACCAACACAACATGGTACTGGCACAAGAACAAACACATAGACCAACAGAACAGAATAGAAAACCCAGAAATAAAACCACACACCTACAATCATCTGATCTTTGACAAACCTGACAAAAACAAGCAATGGGGAAAGGATTATCTATTTAATAAATCACTCTGGGAGAACTGGCTAGCCATATGCAGAAAATTGAAACTGGACCCCTTCGTAACACTGTATATAAAAATCAACTCAAGATGGATTAGAGAGTTAAATGTAAAACCCAAAACTATGAAAACTCTAGAAGAAAATCTAAGCAATACCGTTCAGGACATAGATTTCATGACAAAGATGCCAAAAGCAATTGCAACAAGCAAAAATTGACAAACAGGATCTAATTAAACTAAAGAGATTCTGGACAGCAAAAGAAATTATCATCAGCATGAACAGACAACCTACAGAATGGGAGAAAATTTTTGCAATCTATTCATCTGACAAAGGTCTAATATCTAGTATCTACAAGGAACTTAAACAAATTTACAAGAAAAAACAACCCCATTAAAAAGTGGGCAAATGACGTGAACAAACACTTTTCAAAAAAAGACATACATGCGGCCAAAAGCATGTGAAAAAATGCCCAACATCACTGATCGTTAGAGAAATTCAAATCATAACTGCAGTGAGATATCATCTCACACCAGTCAGAATGGTAATTATTAAAAAGTCAAAAAACGAAAGATGCTGGTGAGGTTGTGGAGAAAAAGAATGCTTTTAAACTGTTGGTGAGAGTGTAAATTAGTTCAGCCATTGTGGAAGACAGTGTGGTGATTCCTCAAAGACCTACAGGCAAAAATACCATTTGACCCACCAATTCCATTACTAGATATATACCCAAATGAATATAAATCATTCTATTACAAAGATACAGCACATGTACATGCATTGCAGCACTATTTACAATAGCAAAGACATGGAATCAACCTAAATGCCCATCAATGATAGATTGGATAAAGAAATGTGGTATATATACACCATGGAATACTATGCAGCCCTAAAAATGAATGAAATCGTATTCTTTGTGGGGACATAGATGGAGCTTGAAGCCATTATCCTTAGCAAACTAATGCAGGAACAGAAAACCAAATACTGCATATTCTCACTTATAAATGAAAGCTGAATGATAAGAACACATGGACACATGGTGGGTAAAAACATACATTCAGGTCTGTTGGATGGTGGGGGGTGGGAAGAGGGAGAGTATCAGAAAGAATAGCTAATGATACTGGATTTAATATCTAGGTAATGAGATGATCTATGCAACAAACCATCTTGGCACATGGTTACCTATGTAACAAACCTGCACACCCTGTACATGTACCCCTGAAGTTAAAATAAAAGTTGGAAATGAAAAATAAATTAATTAAAATAAAAATTAAATGAATGGGCCAAGTTGAATAACTGCAAAGATTATTTATAGCATTATGCCTCATTCTAATCATTGAGCACAGATTCCTTATGAAGAATCAAGAGTTAAGTCTGAAATTGAGCTGACCATTTTGATGCTAATATTGTACTTACAGAGAAAAAAGAAAGAATGAAAGGGAAAACAGAGAAACCATCTGGTAAAAAGAAAATGCCAAATTTGAAAAATATTCTATTTTATATGAATATTTGGGAAGGAGATGCCTCAGCTCTCTTATAATTAATCATCTGCAAATAGTTGAATCAACAACCTCTGGATAAACTAGGTAGAGCCAAGTACTATTAGCTTAGGGTTATCTCAGTTCACTGTCAGAACATAAGCAGATACATGATAGAATTCTGACATATAAAACTTCCTCCAAACTCAGAGGTGCCTTGTTACTGGGGTCAGAATAATAAGGTGTTTTGGGGTTACACGCATGAGTTTTGGGGTCAGTGGCCTAACAAACAGGACAAAAGTCAAATTAGAGCTGGAGGTTTCTTTCAATGATGGAATGAACTATGAAAGCTTTGTAGATACACTGGAACAGGGGTCTCCTACCCCATGCCATGGACCAGTAAGCAGCAGGTGAGCAAAAGAAGCTTCATCTGTATTTACAGCTGCTCTCCATCACTCACCTTATTCCCTGAGCTCCACCTCCTGTCAGATCAGCAGTGGCATTAGATTCACACAGAAGTGTGAACCCTATTGTGAACTGCACATGCGAGGGATCTAGGTTACATGCTCCTCATGAGAATCTAATGCCTTATGATCTGTCATTGTCTCCCATCACCCCCAGTAGGATCATCTAGTTGTAGGAGAATAAGCTCAGGGCTCCCACTGATTCTGCACTATGGTGAGTTGTATAATTATTTTGTTATACATTACAATGTAATAATAATAGAAATAAAGTGCACAATAAATGTAATGCACTTCAATCATCCACCAGAACCCCTGTCCATGGAAAAATTGTCTTCCACGAAAGTGATTCCTGATGCCAAAAAGGTTGGGGACCGCTGCACCACAAGATTAATTATGAGACTATCTGAAAATAAAGCATAGAAATTGAATCAGATTGCAAGATTAGTGTAATAGACAATTTCAAAGAGTGCTGTTAATAAAAATATAGGCCCCTCTCACATCTACCCACCTCTGCCATTTTATATTATCTGCAGGTATTGAGAGTCTCTCCTCAAATACCATCTGCTCTCTTACTTTTGGTCTCCTATAATATGGCATCTTCTCTCTCACCTCCCAAGTTTTGCATATACTGTTTATTACTCCCAAAACACTGCTACTCTCAACTTCACTCACTAAGTGTAGTTCATGCTCCAGCTTCAACTTAGCTATCCTCTCTCACAAGGCTTCCTTAATCACCAAAGGCAGAGCAAGGCGGTTTGGCTATGCGTTTCCCCTGCATTTGTACATTCCCTGCCAGAGCATAAACATGCCTCATGGTAATGTTTTCTTTACCCAGGTTATCTTACACCAGTCTAAGGGCTTCTTGAAAGCAGATCATGCAATATATTCATTGAGTAATCAGAGAGCTCAGCACGGCATCTCATATAAAATAATACATATAATGCTTGATAATTTACTGAGCATCTACTTACTATGTACCAAGCACTGCCTTTTGCACTTTATAAACAGCAGGAGATTTAATCTTCCAACAGCCCCGTGAAGTTTTCGCCCCCAAAGATACAGAGGGCTTTAGCACGTGGCCCAAAGACCCATAGGCAGCAAAGTGGCAGAGTCAGAATTCAGCAGAAACCATAGTCTGTCGCTGCAGGGTACTGCCTATTCCACTCTGTGCAATCATTCAGATATTCATCATCATCTACAAAGGATGATTGTTGGCTCTCTTCACAAGAGAGAGAAACATCTAGGATAGTAATCATCTTTAGTGATATCAGGAATTATTTTGAATGAAGTATGATGTAGCCTGAAGGATACAACTAGAATAATGTGAGCAAGGCTTTTGCTCTTTTAGTGGCCAAACGAGGCTTTATTTGGGTGAAGGTGAAGCTAAAAAAGATGTGACTGCATGGCCGGATGCAGTGGCTCACTGCTGTAATCCCAGCACTTTGGGCGACTGAGGTGGGTGGATCACCTGAGGTTGGGAGTTCAAGAGCAGCCTGGCCAACATGGTGAAACCCTGTCTCTATTAAAAACACAAAAATTAGCTGGGCGTGCTGGCACACACTTGCGGTTCCAGCTACTCAGGAGGCTGAGGCAGGAGAATCCCCTGAACCTAGGAGGCAGAGGTCACAGTGAGTCAAGGTAGCACCATGCCACTCCAGCCTAGGCGACAAGAGCAAGACTCCTTCTCATTAAATAAATTTAAAAAAAAGATGTGACTGCAGAAACATAGCTCCAAATCCAGAAGTGACATAAGGATCCAATTTGGTGTCAAGACACCTATGAAATCCTGGAATCCCCTCTGCAGCATCTTCTCAGAGTGTATCTGGGGCCAGAGCCCTCACCATGACTCACAGAGGACAAGGATGTTTTTATAGTTTAATTTTCAGAAATCTTGATAGATATATCTTGCCTTGGTTGAGTTGAAATCTGCTTTCACGTTGATCCTGTTTCTACCCTCTGCAAAGGTGAGTAGAACAAGCCATAACCGTCTTGCACATAACTGCTCTCCCAATGTTTGAAGGTTGCTGTGATGATCACTTCTGCGTCTTCCCTCTGAGCTCAGCATCTTCAGTTGCTTCAATAGCTCCTCACTTGGCTTTGTTGAAATTCCCTTCATTACCCTTATTGCTGTCCTCTGGACATAGCTATTAAAAGTACTAAGGTGAAAGGTAGCACCTAACTCAACTGACTAGAGAGAAGCTGGGTCCTATAAATTTATCTGTTTCTTGATCCCTAGAGAGCAATCCTTTCAGTGCAGTGAGAGGGTCTAAGCACAGCTAGGATGAAAATAGTAATGGAGGAAAAAAGCCTACAACATTCTTATGGTTGATCATAGGGACATTACTCAAGCCTTCCTGCATTTGAGGATTGCGCTGGCGTCGGTCATAGCAAACCCATCTTATACAGCTACCATTAGCGATTCAGAAATAATTAAATGTGTATCAATTGACACAAAAAATACTTATGATGTAACATTAAAAAGGAGTACAAAATTATAGATAATGAATGATAATGATCACATATCTGCGGGTTTCATGCAGAGAAAAAGATTTAAAATAAGGCTTAAAACCCAGATGATGGGTTGATAGGTGCAGCAAACCACCATGGCACATGTATACCTATGTAAAAAACCTGCACATTCTGCACATGTATCCCAGGACTTAAAGACAAAAAAAAAAAAAAAAAACAAAAACAAAAAAAAGCCTTGCAGAAGGATTTTAATGCCTTCTATTTTTTCACAATTTTCCAAGTTCTCTAGAGTGACAATGTGTTGCTTCCATATAACCTAAGAAAAAAATTTTAAAAATACTTAAATGTGACTGCCTGAATTCTAATTTAACAGGGTTGGTTATGAAACAAAAGTAAATAATTGTGTGTGTGTGTGTGTGTGTGTGTGTGTGTGAGAGAGAGAGAGAGAGAGACAGAGATGGTAATTCAAACGGGTAAGATTCTTTACTAGAAAAATGAGGCTATTTAAACAATAGAAGACAATTCACATACACAGGGTCTTAAAAGTGAGTTGGGAAGAATATAAAAAGAGATCTACAATACTATTGAAATTCATCTTTTTTTCTTCTTCTTCTTCTTTTTGAGACGGAGTTTCGCTCTTGTTGCCCAGGCTGGAGTGCAATGGTGCAATCTCGGCTCACCGCAACCTCCGCCTCCCGGGTTCAAGTGATTCTCCTGCCTCAGCCTCCCAAGTAGCTGGGATTACAGTCATGCACCACCACGCCCAGCTAATTTTGTATTTTAAGTAGAGATGGGGTTTCTCTATGTTGGTCAGGCTGGTCTCAAACTCCCAACCTCAGGTGATCCGCCTGCCTCGGCCTCCCAAAGTGCTGGGATTACAAGTGTGAGCCACTACACCCGGCTTCATCTCATGGACAATAAATGCTAGTAAAGAACATTGAGGAAGGAGAAATCATCTAAGCCTGGTGGAATCAGCAAAGGTGGATTGATCTAGCGTTTAAAGAACAGATAGGATGTGGTCAGAGAATAAGAAAGGAGAGGAGAATAAAAGCATAAAAGTGGAAATGTATGTGGTAGGTTCAGGGGACAATGGGAAATCAGTTTGGTTGAGCAGTGAGTTTGGACAAAGAAAGGGAAATAGGATAGTATTAGGCAGAAAGGCTCGGGCTAGACCTGTTTATTCAAAGCTAAGTGTTTAAATGTTATCTATAGGGAATCAGACAACCTGTAGGGTTAGGGAACCACTAAAGGTTTTTAACCTCGTTTGGTGGGAGGGAGAATGAGGCAATCAGAGAGACATTTTGTAAAAGTTAATTTTGATGTATTCCACCCAATGAGGAAAATCAAGAAGGTTATTGAAGGTTCTCAAAAACATTTACATACATGGATGATAAGCATGTTTTAATGAAGGACATAGGCATGGAACCAAAGAAGTGAATGTGTGGCCGTGTGAAGCAGAATATGTGTGTCTAGAATACTCTGTTGGGGTGTGAAAAACAAGTTCAAGAAGAAACCAGTTTAATGACGCCATGGTTTACAATGGAAATGCCTGTCAGTCGCTTGGGGCTGTGGAAACAGATTTAGAGATATAGCTCCCACTTGTACGTCAGGATATGTGATATTTGGTTTTCTGTTTCTGTGTTAATTTGCTTAAGATAATGGCCTCCAGCTGCATCTGTGTTGCTGCAAAGGATATGATTTCATTCTTTTTTTAAATAGTGCATGGTATTCCATGGTGTATATGTAACACATTTTCTTTATCCAATTTGCCATTGATGGGCACCTAGGTTGATTCCATGTCTTTGCTATAATACTGGATTTTAGATGGAAGTGCCCATCAGTCACTTGGGGCTGTGGAAATGGACATCAAAAAAGGTTGGAATTAGGGATGTTGCTTGGGAAGGCAATTATTGAAGCTGCCAAAAAGATAGATTCAGAGAGCACTGGAGATGGCTTCATGTTCTGTCCATATTTAGAAAGGAAGAGAGACTAATGTTGTGAAGAAATGTGGCAGGGATCAGCTTCTGATAGGGGAAAAAACCATAACCCAACCAAGTGGAGAAATTGCAAGTGTGAAATATGCTGAGAAAACAGTACTGGAGTTCCTGAGTTGAGCCATAATATATCACTGTTATTCTTCGCAAAGACAGCTCTAATAGGGGGTGTGGCTATCACCTCCACAGCAAGGAAGAATGGAAAATGGGTCAGGGAGGAAGGGAGAAAGCAGCTGACATCTCATCTGAGTCCTAAAGTGATAGAAGTTTTTCATGTCATTGAAGTAAAAGAATTACAGCAACGTCAAACCCATTACATTTTAATTGGATCATCCTAATTGCTAACAAAAATTTTAAAAGCAAATTAAAAGCTGCATAGAAGAAGAGTGATAAAGTTGAGTCACAAATCAAGAATCCTAGAGACAGATGGAAAGGTTTCTTACCTTTCCTTTTAGATTGTTTGGTTATTTTTACTCACAGAATATACGAGTTGATTCAAGTAGTGTTCTGTGAAACACTCTACCCAAATAATTTTTCAATTCATTTTAAATAAAATAATTACTGATAAAATCCCAAACAACTTCTAAAGAAGCATATAGAAAAAATGCTTGAGTTTTTTTCTAATGTATGAACAGTATTAGCAAATGAGTCTCACAGTGCAGTCTGAGCTGCCCTTTCATTCAATAAATAATTGCAGAGTGTTTGCTGTGGATCAGCACTAGGGATATAACAACTGAACAAACCAAAGCTCTTGTTCTAAGGAGGTTTACACTCGATGCTGGAGATGGGGACAGTGGTGAACAGGCAATAAACATGCAGTATGCCAGGTCATGCTCACTGCTATTAGGAAGACTGAAGTTAAGTGAGAGGGACAGAGAATGAAGGGGGCTGTTTTTGGTTTTTTGTTCATTTTTTGTTTGAGATGGAGTCTCGCTCTATCACCCAGGCTAGAGTGCAGTGGCATGATCCCGGCTCACTGCAACCTCCAACCCACATTGAGTAGCTGGGACTACAGCCATGTGCCACCACATCCGGCCAATTTTTGTATTTTTAATAGAGATGGGATTTCGCCATGTTGGTCAGGCTGGTCTGAAACTCCTGACTTCAGGTGATCCACCTGCCTTGGCCTCCCAAAGTGCTGGGATAAGGAGGCTGTTTTTATATATAGGGAAGACAGAGAAAGCCTCCTGCGATATTTGAATACAGAGATGAAAGTGAGGATGTGGGCAAACCATGCAAAACACTCCAGGCAGAAGGCATGGCAGATGCGAAGGCTCTGAGGTGACATGCAAAGGCCCTGAGGTGACAAGCTAAGAGGCCAGTGTAGTGGGAGTACATTGTGTCAGGGTGCGGGGAAAGGTGGGGAGAAGGAGAGGGAGAGAATGAGCTGAGTGTTCATTGGGAGATGAAAGATCATGGGGAAGATGGCAGGGCCTTTGGCTCCAGCTCTCACGAAGATAGGCATCCATCCCCTAAAGTATTTTGAGCCAAGGAGTGTCTGCCTTAGCTTTAAAAGGATCACCTCAGCTGCTATATGAAGAATGTACTATAAGTAAAGGAGGCACAAGGGTGGAACCAAGAACATCTGCTAGGAGGCCACTGCTCAGATCTGGAAAAGGCTGGTGGTGCCCTGGGCAGGGTTAGAGTGTTGGTGGTACTAAGAAGTAGTTGGATTTCAGCTACCTTTGGAAGATAAAACCAATAATATTAGCTAATTACCTGGACTTTTTTTACTTCTAATTTTTATTTTAAATTCAGTGGGTATATGTGCATGTTTGTTACAAGGGTGTATTGCATTATGCTGAGGTTTGGGCTTCTATTGATCCTGTCACCCAGAAAGTACCCAACAGAAAATATTTCAGCCCTTGCTCCCCTCCCTCCCTTCCTCCTTTTGGAGTCCCTAGTGTCTAACATTCCCATCTTTATGTCCGGGCATACTTAAGATTTAGCTTTCACTTGTAAGTGAGAACATGTGATATTTGGTTTTCTGTTTTTGTATTAATTTGCTTAAGATAATAGCCTCCAGCTGCATCTGTGTTGCTGGAAAGGACATGATTTCATTCCTTTTTATAGCTGCATGGTTTTCCATGGTGTATATGTAACACATTTTCTTTATCCAATTTGCCATTGATGGACACCTAGGTTGATTCCATGTCTTTGCTGTAATAAACTTGATTTTACATGCAAAACTAAAAGAACAGTTAAGCATGTCTTCAACTTTTTGAAAATGGGGTTGTCACTTACTTGAATTTGGAAGATTATAGTGTAACAGGTTTCAGAAGGAGTGGTATACTAGTTTCCTGTGACTGCTGTAACAAATTGCCACAAACCACATGACTTTAAAACATCAGAAATGTATACTCTCACAGATTTGGAGGTCAAAAGTCTTAAATGAAGGTATTGGCAGGGCCATACTCCCTTCAAAGATCCTAGAGGAGCTTCTTCCAGCCTCTGGTGGCTCCTGGTGTTCCTTGGCTTATGGCAGCATAACTCCAATACCTACTTTCCTCTTTACATGGTCTTTTCCTTTCTGTCTCTCTGTTTTCAGAGAGTTTCTTATATAAATGTTTGCCACTGGTTTAGGACCCACCCTAATCCAGGATGATCTCATCTTAAAATCTTTGCTATAATTATATATTTAAAAGTCCTTATTCCAAATAAGGCCACATTCTGAGGTTCCAGGTGAACATAACATTTAGAAGGACACCATTAAACTCCTACAGGTGGGAAACAGAGTTCTACTTTGACACACGATATTTAAGATACTTCTTGTATATCCTAGTAAACAAGTCAAATATGCCATTGAATTTATGTTTCAAGTTCAAGAGAAAAATCTGCAATGGAAATAATAATTTGGATGTTACCAGTGTGCTGTTACATTTCTAACACAACAAAATTTTTACCAAAATATCTGAAACAAGACTTAGACTGAAAAACAAGTCACAAACCCATTTTCTTAATATCCCAACATAAAAATATTTTTCTCAAAAGGACCTGAAAAATAGAAACAAAGCAAATTTATAATAAATATGATCATAATATTTGAAAGCCTCTGTCTTGAGGATAGCATTTTATGAAAGTAGAATCTTTGTGTCTTTGCTTGGAGACATTAAATTAGGAAAAGAACATTGCAAAATCAGGAATGTCCATACTCTTGTGCCAAGAATTGCATATTACATAGCATAATAAATTCTCTAAGATTCCATGGTTATAAAGTTGTGTTCTAGATTCATATTGCTAGCATTTCATCTCCTGTCACTGATATCTTAAGGGAAGCAAATTAAAGCTGAGAGAGAATCTCAAATCTTAGCCCTACAGGCACAAAAATTGTCCTACGAGGAATATGTAGGAAGTTGAAAAGCAACATTTTTTTACTTCAATACTTCAATAGGAATACAGTCAGAAAGTAACAGAGGAAAATCTTTTTTATATAAGCAGAAGTAAAATAAGCAAAATTATTATCAACTTGAAGTTCAACCTCCTGAATTTTGCAAAAGGTGAAAGTTTTATAATCTTATGCAACAAAACTTTAAAAAAAAATTCTATGCTGTTATATAAAGCTTAGAATAGCTCCATTTGACCTAACACAGAAATAACTAGTAAACACTTTTCGACCAGTTTTTTTGAGTGTTTTGATTAATCAGTCTGGTTTCCATATTGTTATTGTGGAAATCACCCATGGGATTACATTTTCAAAGTATCTGGATAGTATAAAGTCAGACAACACTAAATCTTGTGCTTAGCATAATTTGACTTTCTTTAGCAATACTATAAATCCTTTACAATCTTATAGCTGCTCAAGAGCACCACTATGATCATCAGTCATTGTCGTTAATAAAATATGGAAACAGATAGTCATTTATAATTCAGAGGCCAACCCAGTAAAGCTTTCTTCTTATTGTGTAACATACATATCATGATCTCAGAATGAATCCTCTCCATTAAAGGCTTTTTTCCTGGAGAAAGGGATTTAGAAAGAAGATAGCTGACTGCTTTCCGTGTTTCTTTAGCCTCATTCTGGCTCCAACCCACCCACTTCTGCTGGGGCCAAAAAATGTATAGGGGTCAAAGGGGAGTAGCTGTATAGCGATTGCAGGGTTCCTTTCTCTGTGGATTAGGAGGGATCCTGATGGCAGAAATAACAGAGGTCCCAAGGATTGGACTGCCATGGTACTAAAAGAACTTGGCCCCACAAGATCCTGGCACTCTGCAGAGAGGTTGGACATTCACATTATAAGGGTGCCAGGTCTTCCTATCTCTTTGACAATTGATCTTAACCTCTACTTCCAGTACTGGGAGAGGAAAGGAGAGGAGACTAGGGAACAGAGAAAACAGGATTCCTTTTGCTGTCTCTACAGGAACAGCCTCACTGCTACATTAGAGGCACCTCTCTTTTAACACCAGTTACATTGAGTCTCGTTGGTTGGAAGTGAGCCTATGTTACCAAATAACAGTCATACATGGGTTTGGCAGCCATCAAGAAGAACAAATAGAATACCTGAACTTGTCCCTGATGAAATAGACTTGCTGGAAGAGACAGAAAATAATTTGAATAACAACATAATAAGAGTACTTGAGGCAAATTAAAATAAGAACAAAAAGATATCCTGGATTAGCCAAATAAAAAACTTGATATTAGATTTTTTTAAATCAGTAAATAAATTGAAAGAGATGGCTACTATTAAGACTTATACTTTTTGTTTTAAAAATGAAGTGGAAGAGTAATACAGAGATAAAAATTGTTAAAGAAAATATAAGAGACCAGAAGGAGAGATCCAAAAGACATATTATATCAATGACATTCATCTCAGAAGGACAAAAAGAAGCAGGTTACATGCTGATTAAACTAATACTAGAAGTACATTCTCTCATGTAGAGGAAGACTGACAATTCCAAATATTTTTTATGAAAAGGTAGATATATCTTTAGTATGCATATTTTTATGCCTACTAAAATCAAAACTTAAGAAGTTCAAAAAGAAAAGAAAACCTTGGCAGCTTCTAGACAGAAACAACAAAAGTATTTGCCAACAAAGAGACTAGTATCAGAATTCTCATCTACAACATTTAAAACCTAATTGGTAGTAAAATAGCATCTACAGATCATTGACAAAAAATGACTACAAAATTAATAAATTATTTGTCTAACATGACAAAAAAGATACCAAAGATTGAGGGAATACAGAATCCAAATACTCAATTTGAGTACAATTCTTGAAAAAGCGTTCTAACAAGCGGTAAATTAACCAAAATAGAGAGATCATGACAGAAAAGATAAGAGGAAGAGAAATTGTACTAATCATTGAATCTCTATAAACAAGAAGGTAATGGATGAGAGACAGAGAGAAATGCAGAGAAAGAGAGAGAAGAAGGATGGGAAGGAGGAAGGAAGGGATGGAGGAAGGAAGGAAGGAAGGAAAGAAGGAAGGAAGGAAGGAAGGAAGGAAGGAAGGAAGGAAGGAAGGAAGGAAGGAAGGGAGGGAGGGAGGGAGGGAGGGAGGAAGGAAGGGAGGAAGGAAGATAAACTGTCTTGGAAATTGTAATATAAATGTTAGCACTAGCAGTAGTTATGTGGTAACAAACTTGAAAGGCTGGAGGAAGTGGTTCATTTCCAATAAAACCAAATAAATGACAATGTCATTATATATCTGTGCTCAGGTACCTGATGAAACTGAGGATATCGTCTTTTACTCACTGCTGACAGTGCTTCCACTATAGGAGCAGCATCTACCAGGAAGCCACATGCTATTATCCCCTCTTACTGGTAAGGAGAATTCTGCATACATGAGTACAAAGTATTAGCAGCTCTGGGCTTGAGCAAACACCTCTGACTCCCACAAAGATTAGCCTCCAGGCAAAGCTTCCTTGGTTTCTGATTGTTAAAACACTGTATGCTTTTGAGTCAGGGACAGAAGGACAGAATGTCTTCATACCTTTCTGCAGGGGAATCACTTTGTCTCTGGTCGCCATAATTTCTTTGTGTAGTTTCACTGGTCTTGAAATTATTGAATAATCCACCTAAGATCCTGCCAATAGAGTGGCTAGTAATCTCATTTTTTTGAAACGATTGTGGATTTTCCTCATATTGTTGTATTATATAGAGAAGGTGAGAGCTGTGTCAGGGATTTCTAGGGAAGTACTGTTTTATACTGTTTAATGCCACAGAAAAAAGCACTACATTAGTAGCTCAAAACATAGAAAGTCATCTAAATGTTTATAAGCATTCCTACTACAAAATGGTATTTCATCCATTGGCTTAACAGAACAGAACAACCTATAATTGTCATAGAAAAGCCCAACAAGTTTTGCTCTAAACTTTCTTTATAAGTAAAATGGTAAACTATCTCATTTATGAGTAAAATGGTCTTGTGATATATTTGACCAAGAAGTAAATTGTAAGGACCTGTATCCTGAATCCACAGTAATGAAAACAACAACACAATTTCTTTACTTTCAGCACACATGAAATTACCCTGGATTTAGGCATAGCTTTCAAGTTTTAAAACAGGAGTTCTGCAATGGAAACCAGCATTCCAGGGCTAGTTCTGGACACACATAACTATTTATGTGGGGCCTGGTACAGCCTGCTTCCATAGAGGTCATCATGCACTGCACACAGACCACGGATATAGTCCCTAAAACTTCCAGGCAACTGCAAAGTCCAGATAGGGTTTCTCAGATAACTCTTCTGAGCAACTTTATCTGGAATTCCTTACCTGGGTATTGATTTATATGGCCTGAATGTTGCCCATGTCTGCTTCCCTGAAGAAAATACAAGTAAAATAAAATTTGACAATCGTAGTACCTCTAATTTTAGTTCTAGGTTGACCTCTAAGGAGGCTATGGCCAATGTTCTTCCACTCCAAAATTCCTAAAGTCGAGGCATTGACACTATAGATTCCATCACTAGGTTGGAGAAAATGTACTAGGGCAGTAGTTCTGGCTATCAGAAGGAAGTCTGTGTCCCTCCTGATAGTGACCTCAAAAATTCTCTGTGGTGCATAAAAAGCAAAGCCAGGAAGAGCCAACTTCTAGTGAGGATTGTCTAGTATTGTATTCACCAAATTTGAAAGAAAATATGTCACGTGAAAGTTCAAAGTTTGGTTCTTTGTGTTCAGTCCTCCAAGGTCAGATGCCATACAGCTGCAACTGACCATATTAAGTTTAATTTATAAAAAGAATGCATTTTAGCCCATTTGTATTACTTACAGCATATGCATCTTATCGATATAGAATTAAAAAAACAAATTTGTGTCCCGCTGTTGAAATATACAGACAAAATAGATTTTATCTTTTTCTATAATGTAATTTAAAGCATATTAAGCTTGACCTAGCTAAATGATTTTTTAAATGTTGTTGTATTGAATCACCAAAAATGAGTGAATCATTTTGCTTGAGTGAACACTGCTCTAATTTTTGAGGGAGGATTTTCTTCTTTCTGTCCTGTATTATCATAAAGATAGACTTTTTCAAGATAAATAGGGTTTCATAAGGTTTCCTTCAATGAGAAAAAAAGCCTTTCAAAGCACCTTTGGAAAATAATGTCACAGAGGTTAAACCACGTGTTTCAAGAAAAGAAATCTTTACTAATTCCTTGAACAAGGAGAAAATAGAGATTTTAAAAAAAATCTAAAAACTACCTTATGAATCTATACTGAGAATTAGGACTAGATACTGGCCAGGTGCATTCTTCAGCACAGTTGGTGTTTCCACACCTGGTTTTGAAAGGACAACCATTCCAGATTAACTCTGTCCTTTCTCTTGTCACCTAAGGGAGATATACCCTAGACAAATAGAAGATTCCAACATTCCATTCTTGGTCAGTGTAGATCGGTTGATGGCCATGGTAGGCTTCTGCATCTCTGGGGAGGCATGCCATGACACAATGAGCACTAAAGCCACGGAATTCTGAATGGGAATCCTCAGCCTCCTGGGGTCAGGTCACAATGTTTAGGTTACAACCAAGAAAGTCCGGACCAACTCCCCAGTGTGCTTTTAGAAGGAATACTTACCATCAAAATTTTCATTTTGCAAATTAACACAGGAACAGAAAATCAAATGTGGCATATGTTCTCACTTACAAGAGGGAGCTAAGCATTGAGTACACTTGGATAGAAAGATGGGAACAATAGACACCGGGGACTACTAGAGTGGGGGAAGAGGGAGCAGGGGAAAGGCTAAAAAACTACCTACTGAGTTCTATACTCACTACTTGGGTGACAGAATCATTCATACTTCAAACCTCGGCATCACACAGTATACCCAGGAATCAAACCTGTACATGTACCCACAAATTTAAAATAAAAGTTGAAATTATGAAAGAAGTTCTGCTGTTGTTTTAACTTAAAAAAATTAGAACATTTAAATCTGCTCATTGCAGAAGATTCGAAAGATACTTAAAAGCACAAAGAAGAAAATGTATATGACTTATAATCTTATTTTCCAGAGATATTGGTGGTACACACCTCTAGGATTTTTATGCAAGTGTCTATAGTTCTATAAACCAATTTGTGCTCACACTGCAAATACTATCCTGTAGCCTTGTTCTTCTCATTCACCAACAAATTTTAAACACTTTTCCGTATCATTAGTTTCTCAACAGCACACCATTTCTAGGTCTTACAGAGAGCAATTTTTGACTATGCCACCTTTTCTGTAAGCAACTCTCTATTTTGCTATTATAAATAATACTAAAATGAACATCCTCATAGACACATTTCATAGCATACCCATTATAATGCTTTGTCTGTGATTTGGCAAAACCATTTCCTCTTCAGCTCCTTTATATGGTCCTCTCATCTTACATTCCTAAGTTTCTTTGATGTTCATGGCATCATATCTTACTGGATGTTAGTAAGGATTCTTTGTTGTAAGCAGATGGAGTACATTATAGTAACTTATGCCAAGAAGTGAATTTATTGGTAGCTTATAGAATCTCCAGGAAGGCTGGAGAGCTCACTGGATGCATAGCTCTGTCCCAGTGAACTTCCTGCTGTTTCCACACACAATTGCACACAGAATCTGCAGCTTCTACCCCCAGCCTCCCTGGCACTGGAATTTTTTTTTTTTTTTTTGAGACAAAGTCACACTCTGTTGCCAGGCTGGAGTGCGGTGGCACGATCTCGGCTCACTGCAACCTCTACCTCCCAGGTTCAAGTGATCCTCCTGCCTCAGATTCCCAAGTAGCTGGGACTCCAGGCATGTGCCACCACACCCAGCTAATTTTTGTATTTTTAGTAGAGACAGGGTTTCACCGTGTTGGCCAGGATGGTCTCAATCTCTTGACCTCGTGATCTGCCCACCTCAGCCTCCCAGAGTGCTGGGATTACAGGCGTAAGCCACTGCGCCTGGCCCCTTGACTGGATTCTAAACACTGGTTCTGTCACCATTGCTGTCACTAGAAACTAGAAGGAGCTGCTGTCATCACCATTTCTGGAGATCTCATCTCAGCCACCATCTTTGTAGTCATCCTTTTGATCTTGTTGTTATCACTATCCGCATCACCTCTGAAGTCTTAACTTCAAGCATTCCCCTCTGTGACCACTGTTTCCTTACCTCAGCTGCTCTAGCACAACCACTTGAGCAGTTCTTTAGCCACTATAGCACTTTGACTCACTCATTCTATCACCATGTCATGTATCAGCTACCTGTTACTGCATAAAAAATTACTCCAAAATATAATGGCTTAAAATACAGAACATTTTTAGTATGTGTGGTTTCTGTAGGTAAAGAATCTGGGCATGACTAAAATGGGTCCTCCAGCTTCAGGTCCTTTTCAAGGCTTCAATGACGATGCTGGCCATAGGTGTGGTTTTATCTAAAGGCTTGATGGAAGAAGAATCTGCTTTTGGTTGTTGACAAGATTCTGTTCCTTACAGTTTGCTGAACTGAGTACTTCAGTTTTTCACTGGCTGCTGTTCAGAGGCTCCTCTCAGTTCCTGGACCTCCCATTGCACAGTTCACAACATGGGTGCTTCCTTATCAGAGCCAGCAAATGAGATGAGAGGGTGCTACCAAGAAAGAAGTCACAGTCTTTTGTAACATCCTCAAAAATGGCATCCAATTATATTTAGCATATTTTATTCACTAGAAACAAGTCACTAGGTCCAGCCCACATACAAGGTGAGAGAATTGCTTGAATGTGAATACCCACAAGTGAGGATAATTAGGAACCATGATAAAAGCTGCTTACTACCTACTATCATCAGCCCATACAAAGAATGTACAATCATTCTTTCATTCATTCAACTAACATTTTGAGAACCTAGTTGGTGTCAGGCACTGGTCTAAAACTTGGCAGTGAAGTAAGCAAAGTCAATGGCTCTGATATTGTTTACATGATTATAAACACAGTTTACATGATTATAAAGGCTTTTGTTTTATTTCCCAAGGACAAGGATAGTTCTCTTGCCCCACTGTATTCTGTACAACACAGCCTCATGTCGTAGAGGATCAGTATTTATTATATTGCACTGAATTGTTAGATATATGTTTTTAAAATATAGAAATAAATCTCTGAGAATTGGTAATGTCTTACAAATATGGATTATGTGACTTTTTTTCTTATTGGTATATAAAATAAACAGTACATCTTACAGCTAATGGAGTCTTAGATTTAATGAAATGCTATAATAATGTAGAGTTACTCAGCATTTTATAAGTTCTGGCATCCCAAATATTGACAGAGTGAGTAAGTATTACTCTTGGGCTAAGGGGCAGGAAAGTGGGCATATGAATCCTCTCTTGACATGATCAGTGTTGTTCTCTGCACCTGAATGTAGACATAAAGTCTCCTGGCTCCTCCAACTTTCTTCTGGGAAACAACACATTCATGTGAGTCCAGCCCTCGATCCATGATCTTTGCACGTTTTTTAACTTTATTGTGACTTATGCGGCAACTACTTCACAGAGTTATACTTATTTAACATTTGTAAACTAAAAATAAAACCCTAGCTCCCCCCACCTCCACCCCCAACGAACGGAACAAACCCCTTCTTGGCTCAGGGCACTCCAGAGAAACCTTACAACCCTGAGTTTCCAGACAAAACAGGTGGGAGGTCAGACACACCTCGTTATGCCCCCTCCCTTTATAGTGTTCAATCTTTTGGCTTCCCTGGGCCACATGGGAAGAAGAACTGTCTTGGACTATACATAAAATATGTTAACACTAACTAAAGTTGATGAGATAAATAATAATAATAACAATAAAAACCACATCACAAAAAAAAACTCGTAATGTTCTAAGAAAGTTTACAAATTTGTGTTGGGCCACGTTCAATGCTGTCCTGGGCAGCACGTGGCCTGTGGGCTGCAGGTTGGACAAGTTTTTAAACACATCTGACCAGTGTTAATGTTAAAATAGAGATCATAAGACTGACAGAACAGACTCCTTGTGGCAACAAGACACCAAATTATAAACAGGACCTAAATCCATACCAGGTAAAGGATAAGCCACACAGCCCTACAGTTAAAGAATAAACTATATTCTAAGTGCCACAAGGATTTTCTTTTTCTCTAGCAGCTAAACAAACACTGGCCTCAAGATAAGCAATATTAAAATAATTATAGCCCACCACCAGACACATTCACTAGCCCTCTGTTTCACAAGCCATAACTGGAGCTTTGATTGGACTAGGGACGGATTTCAGTAACTTTCTACTGATAAGAAGATGGCTGACCATCGACCCGTCCTAGCCAGTTTACAAAGGCTGTGCACTGAGTGCTTTTGTGTCTCGAAAAGACTTTTTGACTTACAATGCCTAATTGCAATACATGTAAATATTAAGTGTCCACCCCAACGTGAACATGGGTCATATGTAACACGCAAGTTTGTTAAATAGGCATACATCAGGACCACCCTCATGAATATTCATGGCCTTCCTGTGACCTCTTGAATATGTACATTTAGTCAACCTGGTCAGCATAAAGCTCCTATTCCAGCCTCTCCTCCTTTGAAATGTCTTTCTGTTGTCTTTGCGGGAGGCTGTGCTTCCTAGCCTGTGGGATGATCACCTTGCAAGCTGTAACCCTTTTAAGAAATAAAGTGTCCTTTTTTAAATTTATAGATCTTTTGATTCTTAAGGTAACACATTAAATGAAACAAACCATGCAAAGTACTTAGAGCAGTGCCTGACAGAGGAAACTGTCAACAATGATTTTTCCAACTCTGTTGTTTTCTGGAGCACATAAAGTTCTGCCCTCACCTTTTCCACCTCCCCTTTTGAAAACAGAAGATACACTAAAAGGAATCATCTCTTCTGTACCATGTAGTAGGAAGGCTGGGCTTCAAATTCAGAGAAACTGAATCCAAATCCTAGTAGTGAAGGATTTCTTGTCCTCAGCAATATTGATGTTCGAGGCCAGATAATTCTATATTGTCAGGGGCTGTCTTGCCATGGCAGGATTTTTAGCAGCATCCCTGACCCCTACCCACTAGATGCCAGTAACCTATGCCTTACATGTTGTGAAAATCAAACATGTCTCCAGACATTGCCAAATGTTTGCAAATTTGTCCCCGACCCCACACTGTCAACCGCTGTTTTACTGTACGCCAGCTGGCCACCTTGGGCATTTCCTCTGTGTTTAAAATGAGAATAGCAATGCTACATGCAACAGTTCTGGGGATGAGCGTGATCTTGAGCTGCTGTACAGGGAAATCAATTTCTGGGCTCGAAGGCCACTATAAACCTAATGAGGATTGTGTTTCCCGTGTTCTGACTACAGGTGTAGTTTTAATGTGTACTTCTGAAGGTCAGTTAGTGCTGGCATAGAGATGAAATGAAGCATGGCTAAAAAGAATTATCATATGGCAAACAGCTGGGAACAAGCTGTAATTAACAGAGTGTTGGGTTTTCAAGAAGATATCAAAGCAAACACCTTCCTAAGGCCAGGCTCAGAGTCACACCAGCACAGCATCATGTTGAGGGCAGATCATAAAATCTGCAGGCCCTAAATATGCCACCTCCAGTTTACAAATTGGTGGTATTGAAGAAAAATTATAGAATGGTAATCTCAGATGTATTTGTCTCTTTCTGTGCTTTTTTGTTTTTGACAGAGTCTTGCTCTGTCACCCAGGCTGAAGTGCGGCGGCGTGATCTTGGCTCACTGCAAACTCTACCTCCCGGGTTCACGCCATTCTCCTGCCTCAGCCTCCTGAGTAACTGGGACTACAGGCGCCCGCCACCAGGCCCAGCTAGTTTCTTTGTATTTTTAGTAGAGACAGGATTTCACCGTGTTAGCCAGGATGGTCTCGATCTCCTGACCTCGTGATCCATCCCCCTCAGCCTCCCAAAGTGCTGGGATTACAGGCGTGAGCCACCACGCCCAGCTGCATTTTTTTAAACATATAAAAAGATGTGCATAGAACTGATTTGAGCAAAACGTTAGCCATCAGCCTTCTCCCACTTCCCCTTGCAGTACTCCTCTCCCCACTATGATGCCTCAGCTCTGTCCCTGCCCACCCTGAACCACAGTCCTCTTTCTCTCCATGCCTGGCCACAGCGTCTCCTTGTGATAATTCTATTACCTCAACTTCCTACCTCAAAAGGATCTGATCAGAGCTCAGTGAGTTGCAACCCTTATTCTCCAAGCAGTACGTTGCTTTTAAAAGCACAACTTACTTAACCAACAAGAAAGAGATAGTCATATATCATTTGTTCCAGAGTGGAAAGGGAAATAACTAAAAATCAAAAGGCCTAATTTTACCAATACTTCCTTATGATTTTCATGTGTGAAATGTTGAAGAAGCAGAGACACTCTGCAAATGTGCTTCTAGCTAGTTATTTCAGAGGGAGACTTGTACTCCCTCCTGAAAGTATTAGTCCATCGCCTGAGCTAAGATTAACTTTATCTCTAAAATTTCACACACATCTTATGCAGATTCATTTTTAAATAATATTTCTTTTATTAAAAACCTGTTAATTTCATAAGATAATAAAGGAGTAACTCACCAGATCAGTCTTACAAGAAATTAGGGTGGAAGAAGACAGATAGTTGCCTACCATATGGTATGAAATAAGGAGGAGCAGAAGGATGGCTTCTCATTCCAAATGAAAATATTCTTCCTTCTCACACATCCTTCAGAGACTTGAATTTCCCCCATTAAAATGCATTGTCCTAACAAAGGCAATAACATATTTTATCCATTCTACAATACTTTTTATAATTTCTCATTTCTAAAATCTAAATGTATTTTGCAATCAATGTTGATGTCTACATTCAGTATAGTAGTATTCCACCACCCTCTACCGCCAACAAAAAGCTGTAATATCAGTGACATATCTTATGATTAATGGCATGTTAATATCAAGGAGATGTGAAATTTAAAGCTGCTTGAAAATTAGTTTAACAGAGAGCATAAGGTCAAATCATACCTTCAAGGCAGGTCACAGGGGCAGGAGCTGGGGAAGGGATGAATGATGTTTGGATCATTGTGGGGAAGATAGCAGAGCCACACCACAATTTACCTTATGCCACAGCAAAATATTATTCTGAAAATTTCTTGAAGTCTATGTCTCTCATTGTCATACAGATGAAGTTTGGCCTTTTGGCCCATTTTATTGACATGATGTATAACAGCTAAATACTATGAGATTTGTTTTCCAATGTATGAGATATGAATGCGAATCCGGGAAGGGGAGGGGAGAGGAGGGGAGGGGAGGGCAGGGCAGGGAAGGGAAGGGAAGGGAAGGGGGAAAAGAGAAAGCAACGAAAAAGAAAGAGGGCGGAGACTTGACTGACATTACCCAGAGTATCTGTAAAACTGGTAGTAAAACCAGCTGCTTCCTGATGTGGGACTGTCTTTCTTGAACCTTATGTCCCAACTTCCAATAATTCTGTTATTCTTAGGTGGATTGGTAATGCAGTTTTCTCAACCTTTTGGAGTCTGGGGCCTCTATAGATTTCCCTTTACCTCTGTTGCCAAGACTTGAGCTCAGATTGCATTTCTAACCTGGGGTCCATGGAGGAGTTTCCAGAAGGTTTATGAACTAGAGAACACTCATTAGTAATGTTCCTTTGATTTTCTTTCTATTGCTCTGGAAACTATTTTCGTAAGTAAGAGAGTTGAATGCTACTTTTTGCAATTATATTGCTGTTTTCTATCAAAGAAGCGCAATGTAAGACATGATGCTGTATAGTGAAGAAATGTATAGCTGCCATTATTTTCGTGTAACACTGTTCATCAGTGTAGGAATTTTAAAAGACTCATCATTTTAATTATGGCATGAGCCTTTGTTTGCCTTGATCGTTTTAGGCTGGAAAATGTCAAAGAAAAGGGAATACTACAAAGCTATGCATAATAACGTTTTACTTCCATTCTGAAATGTCGTGAGTGCATCCTCTTTCTGGAAGGTCTCTTACCTTTCCACAAAGTATAGAACCAGCAAAGCCAAAGGAATGTTACATGTTACCCAACCTGAAAATACATCCAATGGTGTGGCTTCTTCTCAGGGGCAGATTAAATTGCAAAAGGCTGGAACTTCAGCAAAATTTGGATATGTCCCAATATAAATGCTTTGTATTTTCAGGATGGGAGAAGGGCCCAACTGTTCTGTCTGTGCAGCTATTCTGGGAGTTTGGAGAGGACAAACTCTCTAATGAAGGAGGAGAGCCTGTGCAGGCTAAAGTCAAAGGGATAAAGTGCCAGAAACCCCAAAGGATTCTGAAGGTCCTTCAGTTCAGGCTTCCATAAATGTGAAATAAAGATTCATAATCCTTTCCCAGCTAACATAAATTCAAGAAGAAAGCATTCCAGATATAATCTCATAGACTTCTAGACAAAGAAATCCCTTTTCTTATTTATTCAAATGTTTACTTAGTATTTACCATGTGCTGGGTACCATTCTAGGTATTGGGGGTATAGCACTGAACAAAATAGGATTCCTGCTTTACGAACTTGTATTCTACTATGTGATGGAGAATCTTTGAAATGTTATTGTTCCCTTCCTTAATCTCTCTTGACAAAGCAAGCTATGGGGCACCAGTTATCTTTGCTACTAAAGATTTTCATGAATCAGAATTTTCAGGACATGTTGCCAAAAGAAACAAAATTGAGACTGATGGCATGTCAAAGATAACGCATCAAAGGTTACTTTATAATTTTATCTCATTATCAACAAAATGATAATAGCCATCTATTTATTTCTGAACAAGATTAACATTTATATTTCTGAATAGACAATTTGGATTAGTTTCCCTCTTTTTCATGAACTAGACATTAATTTGTACAAAGAAAGAAATATATTATGGTACAGATGTTTTAAATATTCTATGTGAAGACAATCAAGTTTCAATCCAATGAAATAAACTTTATGCAAAACAGTATGTGCGTATACATATTTGCATTTTCCTAAGGACGGAACCCATAGATTCCATTACAACCTTAAATGCATTTGTGACTCCAAAGGGGAATGAGGGAAGATAGTTAAGAAATTGTGCCCTGGAATCCCCCTATCTTGCAAGGTGTAGCAACTTCTAGTGAAGCTACTCATCACACTTTTCTCATCTATCACATTCAGTAGGAGGCGTACTGTCTACGGTTGTGGAATAACTAACTTACATTAGGTTAAACTACCAGCATGATGTGAGCACCTGTTTTTCCAGGAAATTATGGCTTTTGTAATGAGTGATATGAGAAACTAGCAAGACGCATCAGCAATGATCTCCACTCTCATAGAATTTCTAGTATAGATCAAAAGACTGGACCTAGTCATAAAAAGGAAATGTAAGAAATGCCATATAGCAATTTCTTAAAATGTGAGTGGCACATGAATATGATGTCATGGAACATTTAATCTCAATAATGAAAAGACATCCTTTTTCAATTCTCCTCAACTTCTATATAAGACAAGAGTCTCAGTTTGGGGCTAATATGTCCTTAATACCTCTCTCCCTTACTAATCTCCTTTTTTCACAGGAAATAGACCTCAGGCTCAGAGACTTCCAAGTGAAAAATCTTCAGCTAGAATTATTTTTAAGATCTCATCACATGTCACTTGCATTTTTACATTTATATGAAGTGTAATATGCATAACTTGAACTAATCCTAAATTCACAGCTTGCTACACTTTTATATATACATGGATGGATTTATATAACCATTGACAGATTAAGATATAGAACATATCTATCATCCAGAGAGCTCTTTTGTGCCCTTTTCCAATCAATACCCCTCTCTAGTTGTAACTAGTATCCTGACTTCTGTTTCCATAGATTACATTTTCCCATTCTTGACTTTAACAGAAATTGAATCATATAGTTCATATCCTTGCTTCTTTTTTCTATCACGTCTTTGATATTCATGCAGTTGGACGTTATAATAGTTTGTTCTTTTTTTGTTGCTGGGTAGTATTTCATTGTGTAGATACACCACAACTTCTCTGTTGTACTAGTGTGGACATTTGAGTTGTTTCCAGCTTTGGGCTATTATAAATAAGGCTGCCATAAACATTTTTTTCTTTTCACTAGAATTTAAAAACAGTATTTTGATTTCATTGCATTCATTATGGTTGCTTCTTATTTAAGGCAAGTAATTCTGCCTTGCCTTAAAGGCAAGGAAAACAGCTTGCCTTTTAATCCTGTAATAATCCTATTAATCCTGTAACTCCATTTACCCCAGTTTCTTCAACCAGATTTTCCTGTCTTTTGCCACAATCTTTGCCCCATCCAAAACTTCAAAAAGCATTATTATTGTCCTGTCAAATGTTGAAAGCGCTGCTTTGCACTGTATTATAAGAAAACAAGAGGAGAGGTCAAAAATCTGTTGAAAAAGCCTGTTTTGCATACCAAATAATTTGTTTTGGTAAGTAGTAGATTCCTAGTCTTTTCCTAAGAATCGGACAAGAAAAAACAGATGTGTTTTGGGCACATTTAGGGTAGTATGGCTGTAGGCTGGTTATCTATTTCAAATAGCAATAAAATAGTTCATTTTTAAACTTAATTAATCTAAAAAAACAAAATTTCTAGAACATTGTAAATAAATAATTGTACATTAAGGAATGTATTTGTTCAATTTCATGAATGCAGCAGCCAAAAGACCAGGAAACTGTTCTAAGACAGTTTGTGAAATTATTCTAAGACAACAATAATTGGTTGTTAGAAACTGAAAGATTTTGAAAGTAAATACTGTGAGAATTTAGCAAACAAGTGGGTTCCAAGGGGCTGGAATAAATGCAAAGCCTTTGGGGTTCACTAAAGTGTGAATACTTCAAGGGAGGGAATGACATATTATTCACATTGATGTGCACATCACTCTGAAGAAATACCTGGTCCCAAAGACAGTCTTCATTAAAACTTATTTCATATGAACAGGCTATATAGCTCTCCATACCTCAGGAATAGTGCAAGATATCCAAGAAGAAGACACAGAGAGTACCCCAAGCAGGGGAGCAATATGAAAAAGGGAACAAGGCAGAGAGAGCAAGTAATGTTCACAGTATATTAAGCAGAACAAATGGACTCCAGAAGATCCTTATAGGGTAGCAGCAAGGGACAGAAGTGAGAAGGGAGGGGCGAGTCTGGGGAGGAGGCAGGAGGTTGAGCTGCAGAACCCACCTCCATGGGATTTAGCCAGACAGTTAATTTTGTAGACTACACACTTGAATGTTTTCCTCACTATGGGAACTTGAAAAACATAAGGTAGCTTATCAGTGAAAAGCAGCTTAAGAAAACTTATAAAACTTCCATGGTGTGTGGGGGCCTGATTTGCTCATCACGCTCCTCTTTTTCGGAAGGGTTTTCTGCAAAGTCCCAGACGTTGATTACCCTTTGCATTCTGTTCTTCACGAGCAGGAATGTTTTCAAAATGAAGCACAAACTGCTGCTGTCTTAGCCGCCTGACTTACACGTTCCAGAAACTTCGCTTCCAGACAAGAGATTTAGTCTTTGCTTTTTTTTTTTTCCCCCAGCAGAATGTGCCCATGCACCTCTCATATTTCATCCAAATGAGAAAGTTCGCCATGAAGAGTTCTCCATAACACAGCTGACACTGGTTTAGATGGGACTAATTAAGTTTAAAGCAGGTCAGAGGTATAAGAAGCTATGGAGCATGAAATACCTTTTCATCAAAAACATATTTTGAAAAGCAGAGAAGCTACAAAATTCTGCGTCTCTCATTAGGAGTGTGCTTTATGATGCAAGCAGAAATCTTAAGCTTGCCTCATGGCAACAATTATTCTTGTGGGTCTTAAAAGTCATAATCAGCTTTGCATCTCTGTGAAGCATAAGCTTGAAAATGTAACAAATAATTGCAGCTCATAAACCCTGTAAGCTGATAGGAAACGATCTCATAAGCATATCAATGTTTAGGAGCAGCGCAGTCTAATACTGGCTCAGGGTCTCATCAGAGCAAGGTGTTGACTCATGCACATTGGGTATCACAGCCATGACCCGGAGCTACCATGCGTATTGCTACAAAGGCAGTACCTGTAGAGTTTCTATTTAGGAATTGCTGAGCTTCTCCTACTCTGAATTATATGAACCAAGGTAAAATATTTCATTTATACACAACTGTCACTACACAGATAAGGAAACTGAGGTGAGGAAAGTGCTTCAAAGGTTCTTCCAACTTAAACATTTCAGCTTGTAGTCCTGCTTGTGTATTGAGAAAGGGCATCTCAAAGGAAGCTCTTTTAACTCAGTAAATATAAGTCTTTCAGAGATACATTTCTGAGTAATGTGATGGTTGATTTTATGTGTGAACTTGACAGGACTAAGGGACACCCAGATAGCTTATTATTTCTGGGTGTGTCTGTGAGGGTATTTCTGGAAGAGATCAGTGTTTGAATTGGTGAACTCAGTAAAGCAGATGGCCCTCCTCAACGTGAGTGAGCATCATCCAATCCATTAGATCCAGAAGGGTCCAAACAGAACAGAAAGGCAGTAGATGAATTTCCTCTCTCTTCTTGAGCTGTAACATCCATTTTCTCTTGCCTCAGATGTCGACACTCTGGTTCTCAAGCCTTCAGACTCGAACTTAATTATACCACCAGTCTTCCTGGTTCTCCAGCTTGCAGAGGGCAGATTGTGGGATTTCTCAGCCTTATAATTGCATGAGCCTATTTCTATAACATATATATTGTGTCCTATAATATATATTATTACATATTATATTATCACATGTATTATATAATATATATCTGTAATTTTATATATTAGTATTTCATAATAGCATTCCATATATATACTATTGGTTCTGTTTCTCTGGAGAATCCTAATAAACAAGTAATAATAATTATTATCATTATTTCATGTTTCACACGAAATGATGACATTTCTGACACACCATTTGCAGGGCATGCATTTTGAGTTGATTTTTCAAACGGTGCATGAAAGGTTGGCATAGGTCTAGCCTTACTGCTTGTTGCCATTTACATGTGACCATCACAAATGCAAAGAGGTTAAAAAATGATTCTGTGATTAAAAAACAAGCTTGAAACAGCTTTCCTATTAATCCTGTAACTCCATTTACCCCCAGTTTCTTCAACCAGATTTTCCTGTCTTTTGCCCCATCCAAAACTTCAAAAAGCATTATTATTGTCCTGTCAAATGTTGAAAGTGCTGCTTTGCACTGTATTATAAAAAAACAAGAGGAGAGGTCAAAACCTGTTGAAAAAGCCTGTTTTGCATACCAAATAATTTGTTTTGGTAAGTAGTAGATTCCTAGTCTTTTCCTAAGAATCGGACAAGAAAAAACAGTTTTAAATAAGGTAAAAACATAACATTTTGGGGAAAATTTCAGATTGAATTACATAGCCAAAGTAGTTTGAATTATCTCCTGAAATTGTGAAATAACTAAATGAGGAAATCACATACACACACACAAAAGCAAATGGCTGACAAATACACAAAACTATATTCTGCCTCATCAATAATCTAAGCAGTACAAATTTAAACAAAAATGAGACACAATTACTTATTCTATAAGACTGGCCAAGATTTAAAAAATCTAAGGACAAATGACTAACAGGAGTGTAAATTGATATCACTTTCATAATGGGCAATTGGGTATATGCATAAATCCCTCCAAAAATGCATATTTTATTTGACCTAGACATCCTGTTTCTTAGAATGTATCCTAATGAATTAATCTGACAAATGCACAAAGACGTATGTGCAAGTTGTTTATTGTAGTGCAATTTATAATATTAAGAATTAAAAATTTGGTTAAATTTTGTTACAATTGGTGAACCTACACTGTCACATCATTATCATCCATTATACCATAATGGAAGATGCATGTCTTTATACATTTGCCTAAACCCATAGATGTACACCACCAAAAGTGAATCCTAATGTAAACTAAAATAATTTATTAATTATTAACAGTTCATTAGGAAATGTTAGCACTTCATGGCACATTTTCTGTGCCTCACATGGGGTAAGGGAATGTAACATTATAACATGTTTTTTTGACCATGTTTTTTGAATAAGAGAGTTTATTGCAAAATAGTAGAACTCTTCTCTTTTTGTGTTGGTACATAATACTTGAACATATTTATGTGGTGCATGTGTACAACACGTGATGATCAAATCAGGATATTTAAGATATCCATAAACTCAAACATCTATTATTTCTTTGTGTTGGGAACATTTCAAATCTTCTAGGTATTTCTAAATATATAATAAACTATTGTTAACTATACTCACCCTACTGTGCTATCAACAGTAGAACTTGCCATTTCTATCTAGCTGTATGTTTGTGTCCATTAATCGACCTCTTTTATTCTCCACCTTTCCTAGTCTCTGGTAACCATCATTCTAATCTCCAGAACATCCATAAGAACCATAAGATGAACTTTCTTAGCTCCCACAGTGTTAGAATGTGCAGGGGTTTTCTTTCTGTGCATGGCTTATTTTACTTAACATAATGTCCTTTAGTTCCATCTATGTTGCTACAAATGACAGGATTTCATGCTTTTCTGTGGCCGAATAGTATTCCATTGTGTGTATCACCACATTTTCTTTATGCATTCATTTGTTGCTGGGCATTTAGGTTGAATCCATATCTTGACTATTGTGAATAGTGCTGCAATGAACATGGGGGTGTAGGTATCTCTTTGATATACTGATTCCTTTCCTTTGAATAAATACCCAGTACTGGAATTGCTGGATCATATAGTAGTTCTATTTTTAGTTTTTTGAGAAAACTTCATAGTATTTTTCATGATGACCATACTAATTTACATTTCCACCAAAAGTGCATAAAAATTCCCGTTCCTCCACATTATCTCCAGCATTTGTTTTTGTTTGTCTTTTTGATAATAACCATTCTTACTGGGGTGACATTATTAGTTTTGCAATATATTTTGAAGTCAGGTATTTTGATGTTTCTGGCTTTGTTTTCTTGCTCACTATTGCTTTGGCTATTCAGAGTCTTTTGTGGTTCTATACAAATTACAGGATTGTTATTTCTATTTCTCTGAAGAATGTCCTTAGTATTTTAATGGAAATTGTATTGAATCTGTAGATGTTAAAAGTTCATAATACTAATTCTTCTGATCTATGAACATGGGATGTATTTCCAATTGTTTGTATCCTCTTCAATTTCTTTAATTAGTTTTTTGTAGTTTTTCTTGTAGAAGTCTTTCACCTCCTTGCTTAAATTTATTTGTTTAACAAAGTATTTCATTATTCTTTAGCTATTATAAATGAGATTGTTTTCTTGATTTCTTTTTCAGCTAGTTTGTTATTGATGTGTAGAAATGCAACTAATTTTTGTGTATTGATTTTGGGTCCCACAACTTTACTGAATTTATCAATTCTAAGAGGTTTTTCGTGGAGCCTTTAGGCTTTTCTATATATATATAATCATGTTACCTGCAAAGAAGGACAATTTACTTCCTCTTTTCTAATTTGGATGCCTCTTATTTCTTTCTCTTGATCAATTGTTCTGTCTAGGACTTCCAGTGCTATGTTGAATAGGAGTGGTGAAAGTGGCTATTCTTGTCTTGTTCCAATTTTTAGAGTAAGGCTTTCAGCTTTTCCCCATTCACATGACCTTTATTATGTTGAGGTACATTCTTTCTGTGCCTAATTTGTTGAGAGTTTTTATTAAGGGATGTTGAATTTTATCAAATGCTTTTTTATGCATCTATTGAGATGATCATATGATTTTTGTCCTCCATTCTGTTGATGTGATGTATCACACTTCTTGATTTGTATATGTTGAACCATCCTTGCATTCATGGGATAAATCCCACTCAATTATGCTACATTCTCTTTTTAATATATTGTTGGATTAGACTTGCTAGTATTTTGTTAAGAATTTTGACGTATATGTTCATCAGGGATATTGGCCAATGGCTTTGTTTTTTGTTCTGTCCTTGTCTGGTTTTGGGATCAAAGTAATGCTAACCTCGTAGTATAAGTTAGAAAAAAATTTCTCTCTTCTTGAACTATTTGGAATAGTTTGAGAAGAATTAGGGCTAATTCTTCTTTGTATGTTTGGTAGAATTCAGCAGTAAAACCATTGGTTCTGGACTTTCCTTGTTGAGAGACTTTTTATTACTGATTCAATCTCACTACTTGTTATTGGTATGTTCAGATTTTCTTTCTTCCTGTTTCAATCTTGGTAAGTTGAATGTGTCCAGGAATTTATACATTTCCTCTAGGTTTTCCAATTTATTAACAGATAATTGTTCATAGTAATCTCTATGTTCCTTTGTATTAGTATCAGTATCTGTAGTATTAGTATCTGTATCTGTAGTATTAGTTTTAAGGTTTCCTTTTTCCTTTAATTTATATGGGTCTTCTCTCCTTTTTTCTTAGTATAACCACTGCTTTCTCAATTTTGTTTACATGTTCTAAAAGCAACTTTTTGTCTCGTCGATCTTTAATATTGTTTCTTTATTCTCTGATTTGTGTAGTTTTGCTTTGATCTTTATTATGTTTCTCCTTCTAGTAATTTTGGGTTTGGTTTGTCATAGCCTTCCTAATTCTTTGAGGTATATTATTCAGTTGTTTATTTGAAGTCTTTCTGCTTTTTTGATGTGGGTGCTTACTGCTATAAACTTCCCTCTTAGCATTGCTTTTGCTGTATCTCATAGGTTTTGGTATGTGATGTTTTCATTTTTATTTTTTTCAAGAAATTTTTTTATTTACTTCTTTTTTTTTTTTTTTTTTTTTTTTTTTTTTTTTTTTTTTTTTTTTTTATGGAGTCTCATTCTGTCACCCAGGCTGGAGTACAGTGATGTGATCTTGGCTCACTGCAACCTTCGCCTCCCAGGTTCAAGTGATTCTCCTGCCTCAGCCTCCCAGGTAGCTGGGACTACAGGTGCCCACCACCATGCCCAACTAATTTTTGTATTTTTAGTAGAGACAGGCTTTCATCATATTGGCCAGACTGGTACTGGCCAATATTACTTCTTCTTTTTTTTTTTTTTTCCAAAAACATGTACACTTTATTGAATGCCATTGTAGAAAAGTGTGGGAGGATAAAGGGCTGATATAGGACTCGGCCCTGGGGGCAGGGCGAGGAATGAAAGGTGGAGCACGTGGGATACAGGTTATGGGCAGAGCTCCTGGCCTAAATGATGTCTCCTGATCTATCAACAGGCTTGCAAGATCTATACTGGGATGACGATGAGCAGAATGGTCATGAGGATGCCCAAAATCAGGGCCCAGATGTTCAGGCACTTGGCAGTAGAGGCATAGGCCTGGGCTCCAGTCAGATCACCAACCATCTTCGTGTCCCTAGATGTCATGGAGTAGGGGAATGCTATTAAGCCCAGGCAGCAGGGGTTCATGAAGAGGGTGTTGAGCAGGGACCAGACAACACGATCGGGCATGGAGGTCTCACTGTTGATGTGGATCATGGTGGATGTCGGGGGAGCAGGGTTGTGGGGCGCCCCCAGCACAGCCACCTCATGCTCCTCCTTGAGCATCTCATAGTTGGGGGGCTGGCCGCTGTTGACAGGAGCGAAGAAGGTTTGGACAGTGTGGTTCATGGTGTCCTGCGAAGGCCAGCAGTGGTCAGGTTAGTGGGATGGTTCTGGTATTTACTTCTTAATTTCTTCATTGACCCAATGTCATTCAAGAGCATGTTGTTTAGTTTTCATGTATTTGTATTGTTTTCAACTTTTCTCGCATTATCGATTTCTAGGTTTATTCCATTGTCATCTAAGAAAATACTTGACATAATTTTGATTTTTTCAAATTTGTTGAGACTCGTCCTGTGGCCTAACAGAAGGTTTGTCCTGGACAACCCTCCATGTGCTGATGGGAAGAATGTGTATTTTGCAGCTATTGGATAAATAGTTCTGTAAATGTCTGTGAGGTCTATGTGATTTATCACACAGTTTAAATTCAACATTTCTGTGTTGATTTTCTGCCTAGATGACCTATCCAATGCTAAGAGTGAGTGTTGAAGTCTTCAACTACTACTGCATTGTAGTCTATCTTTCCCTTTAGATCTAATAATATTTGCTTTATGTATCTGGGTGCTCTGGTGTTGGATAAATATATATTTAGAATTGTTATAAACTCTTGCTGAATTGATCACTTTATACAGCGACCTTCTTTCTCTTTACAGATTTTGACTTCCATTCTGTTTCATCTGACATAAATATAGCTATTCCTGCTCACTTTTTGTTTTCATTTGCATGAATGTATTTGGTTGGTGCAAAAGTAGTTGTGGTTTTTGCCATTACTTTTAATTTCATTGTGGTGCAAGAGTAATTGTGGTTTTTCCATTAATAGCATTAAAAGTAATGACAAAAACCACAATTACTTTTGCACTAACTAAACTTTTTTCATTTGTTTGCTTTCAATCTACTTGTGTCTTTACATGTGTAGTGAGTGTCTTGTAGGCAACATATAGTTGAATCATGTTTTTAAAATTCTATTTAGCCTGTCTATATTTTTTAAGCATAAAATTTCATCTATTTACATGCAAGGTTATTATTGATAGGTGAGGACTTATTCCTGCCATTTTGTTAATTATTCTCTAATTCTTTCATATATCATTTGCTCTTTTCTTCCTCTCTTATTGTTTATCATTGTGGTTTGCTGGTTTTCTGCAGCAGTAATATCTGACTCCTTTCCCTTTCTCATTTGTGTATTTGTGTACATGAGTTTTGCACTTTTATGTGTTTTCATGAGAGTAGATATCATCCTTTTGCTTCCAGGTGTAGAAATCCCTTAAACATTTTGTGTAGGGCCTGACTGCTAGTGATGAATTCCCTCAGTTTTTGCTTGTCTGGGAATGAGTTTATTTCTCCTTCATTTTTGAAGGATGTATTTGTTGGGTTTGGTATTCTTGCTTGCAAAAGGATTTTTTTTTTTTTTTTCAGTACTTTGAACGTATCATCTCATTCTCTCATGGCCTGCAAGGTTGCTGCTGAAAAAAAATCTGCTCTTAGTCTAATAGAGATTCTCTTACATGTGACTTGATGCATTTGTCCTGCCTTTTTTTTTTTTTTTTTTTTTTTTTTTTTTTTTGAGGTGGAGTCTCGCTCTGTTGCCCAGGTCCTGCTTTTTAAAAATTCTCTCTGTCTTTGACTTTTTACAGTTTGACAATAATGTGCCTCAGAGAAGACATTTTTGGTTGATATATTTGGGTATATTTGAGCTTCCTGTATCTGGTTGTCTCCAATTCTTGTAAGTCTTGGGAAATTTTCAGCCATTATTTTATTAAATAGATTTTCTATGACTTTGCTCATACAAGTCTTAGGGTCCAGGAAGTCTAAGGGACTCTCTCATCACTAGGATTGCAGGAGTCTGTGGTGGGAATGTGGATCACTAGGGATCTCTCACTTACCTTTACCCCACAATGGAGCATTTCTCCCCGCTCCAAGCCAATCCCAGTCAGATCAGCTGCATTGTTTCCCTTTCCTTCTGTGCCTGGGAGGTTCCCTGTCACTTTCCTGCTAAGTTTCAGTGTTCTGTCTTAGACACCCTAAGCCCCTATTCAGTGTGTAGTTACCTACTGTCTGTTTCAGTCCTTCTTTGTGGAGGCAGCTAGTGCTGGGTGCCTCTACTAGTTATCCTGACCCTTCATGTTTAAAGACCCTTTTGTTCTTAGCACATTAAACACCTGTTGAATTGTATCACATTCTAAAATGGTCAGTTAACTAAGCACATTTGAAAAGAGAAAGGAAAAAGCATTTTCGGGGATTTTCATTTGCTAGAGGCTGATAGGCATGATCCTATTGACTCATGGATTACCCCATCTCCACCCTGCTTTGTTTATGTAAATATATTTCTTTAGGGAGGGGACCTGGGGGCAGTGAACAGAGTTCCCTCTTCTTTGACTCTTGTTAGTATCTAGAGTCACTTTCTGATTCAAGTTTCTCCAAAAACAGAAATTAATTCCTCTCATTCAAAATTACATAACTTTCTTAAATTCACTTTCTCTCTCGGAAACACTCAGAAGTGTTTATCTCAGCTGTGTCTTACGTGGTTAGAAAAAAAATGTGCATCCGATGTGCCTGTAGAAAAATATTCAGTAACAAAGGAAGTATTTTCTCTTTCTCTGCTTATGAATTTGATTCTCTGAGCATGGCCTTCAGGAGCAAAATGAGTTTAGTAAATTGGAGTCACTGGTAAGAGCCTGGGTTGCTCAAGTTTGACTCACCAATGTCTCGATGACCCTGTCACCAAATATGCTCATCCTTATTTATGCCTTCCACATTTTTTTGGAGTCTCCAAAATATGCTTTGCATTGCTGTAATGGCTGTCATCATTGGAAAACAATGAATATTTTACAAATAGAAGTAGTCCTATTTCTGTCATTGGACTATACCTACTTCTGTGACACATCCCTGCTTCTGTATTAAATCCAAAATCTCAAAAAATAACTTAGAGACTTAGGCTATCCCATCAAAATCAAAACACAGAAGAAAAATGGGGTAGAAATATTCTAGAACAGAATATCATGGTTACTGAAATGTTTCTTGCTGGTTTTCTGAAGAAAAGCTTTAGTAATTCTTTTATTGTTAAGACTAACTTAACCGTACAATTCTGACTGCTCTCTTATTTCCTAGGGATGATTTAACTTCACCCTTCCATTTCTGAAGCCTGTGGGATTTTCTAAAATTTAGTGCAAACAATCAGTCAAAGAAAGAAGCATTCAACCAAAGGAGAAAACACCAAGGATCTGCTTTCACAGTAATGTTCCTCAAAGGGATAAAAAGTGAAACTTAGACTAAAATCGCTCATCTTTATTCAGATTGAAAAAGACAGGTTTTAAATCTTCCAAATTCAATGTGTGATAGAAAGACTGTGAGTTTGCAAGTCAGCAAATGTGTATCCTCTCAGTTATTTAGCTGTCTGAACTTCAACAAGAGATTCAAACGTTTTGGGCCTCAGTTTCTTTCTTTCTTTTTTTTTTTTTTTTTTTTGTAAAAGAGGAAAATTAATGTTTGCTTCATTTGGTTCATATAAGGAATGAGTAAGAGTTAATATTTAGCCCTTGTACCAGTTATCTATCACTAAGTAACAAACACCCCAACGTCATTTCTCACAAATCTCTGGGATGGCTGGTGGTCTCACACAGGCTTGCTCTTGTGGTTGTATTCATCTGGTGGGTCAGCTGGAGCTGGAGACTCTGTGTTGACATCACCCATGTGTCTGAGGCCCTGATGTGAATGGTTGGAAATCTGGGACCTCTCTCGTCACACGGTTCTTCATCATTCAGTAGATTAGCCCACCTTTATATGGCATTTAAGTTCCAAGAAACTGAAGGCAGAGGTTTCAAGGCATCTTGAGGCTTAGGCTCAAGAGCTCCCAAAACACCACGTCAGCCACATTCTACTGGTTAAAGCAAGTTAGAATGCTAACTAAGATTCAAGGTGGAGAAATAGTATCTACCACTCAAGGGGAAGTGCTCTGGTCTCAGTGTTTGTGTCCCATCAAACAGATATGTTGAAATATTAACCCCCAAGGTAATGGCATTAGATTGTAGAGACTTGAGAGGGTTATTAATTCTTGAAGATCGTGCCCTCACTGAGATTAGTGCCTTACAAAAGAGACTCCAGAGAGTGAATTCACCCCTCCCAAAATGTGAGGACATAGCCTAAAGGTACCATCTATGAACCAGGAAGTAAGACTTTGTCGAACACTGAATCTGCTGGCACCTTGGTCTTGGACTTCCCAGTCTCCAGAACTGTGAGAAAAACATTTTCATTGTTTATAATGATATTATGATATTTTGTTATAGCAGCCCAACCAAAACAGGAAGAATGGCAGTATTATATTGCAAATAAGCGTGAATATAGAGAATGTTATTCATTAAGGCCATTATTATAATACACTCCCTCTTGTATTATAGTCTGTGGGCCCTGTTTTCAAATTCTGTAAAGTTTAGGAGAGACTTTTGTAATTCTATTGATTGGAAATTATGATAAATTATTACAGTAATGGCACCCAGTGAATCACATACCTTTTCACATTCATGCCTTTATGTATTCCCTTTCTGAGTCAACATTGGACTTGGCCATGTGAATTGCTTTGGCCAATGGAACATCAGCAAATGTAACACAAATAGAAGCTTCAGAAGGTCTTGTACATTGCAGCTTGTTCTCTTGAACACTTCGAAACTGCAATGCCATAAAAAACCTGGGATGAAAAGCTACTGTAGAAAGAAGAGTGCAGCTGGTCCCAGGTTGCAGAAGTTCTACCAGCCAGATACATCTATTCGAGTGAGCCCAGGTAAGACCAGCAGAAAGGACACCCAGTCATCCCACAGAATCGTACATAAATGGCACTTGTTTTAAGCCACTGAGCTTTGAGGTACACAGCAATGTATAACTGAAATACAAACTAAAAATATTCTAGCCAAAGTGTAGCCTGTAACAACTGCCAAATACTAGCTTCGCTACAAAATCACTAAGTCATTTTATGGTTTTAGACATAACATAGCGATAATATAATTAAGTGATCTTTAAAATAACTTTTAACTATAGAATTATTTTTAAAAACAACTTCTTAGCTGGGTGCGGTGGCTCAAGCCTGTAATCCCAGCACTTTGGGAGGCCGAGATGGGCGGATCACAAGGTCAGGAGATCGAGACCATCCTGGCTAACACGGTGAAACCCCGTCTCTACTAAAAAATACAAAAAACTAGCCGGGCAAGGTGGCGGGTGCCTGTAGTCCCAGCTACTCGGGAGGCTGAGGCAGGAGCATGGCGTGAACCTGGGAGGCGGAGCTTGCAGTGAGCTGAGATCTGGCCACTGCACTCCAGCCTGGGCGACAGAGCGAGATGCCATCTCAAAAAAAAAAAAAAAAAAAAAGAAAGTTAAAAAAAAAAAAAACTTCTTATCAGATATTTAAGACAAAGAGGCATCTTATTAGAATAAATTCATTTTATTGGTTCAAATTTATAGCATTTTGCTTATAAAGCCAATTAATGAAAACACAATTCCTTTTTCTTTCATACAAAAATATCAATCCAGGCTCATAAATGGCAGTGAAAGACTTCTTGCAGTTTTAGCTTACAATTAGTTGATGTTTTCTTTTAGCAATATGGCATAAAGAAAATCCTCATTTAAGACAGACAAGTACTTATAAGTGTCAGGGTCATTTCAGCACTTGCCTTGGAGTCTCAGGATATTGAACGGTCAGGAGAAGCATTATAACTTACTCCTACTTGGAAAAATATGAACCCATCAGTCCAAGTAAATACATTGTTTGAAGTCCTCTGATGAGTTTATATTTTAAATATATTACATTTAAAGATTACCATCTTTAAAAAGTTTAAAATCTATGTAAAAACTTAAATTCAAATTGAATGTTTGTAGAGCCCTTGAAGAACCTTGATGGTACTCTGCCATTCTTTGCAATTTATTTTGCAAATTACTGTAACACTTGGAAACTGGTTTTGCTTTATCGTTGATTTTGTTCAAAACTGAGGAAAGTGGATTGGGCATTTTAAAATAATGATTTCTCCCATGTTTCAAGTGTCAGTGCATTCTCAAAACCATTTGCTGGACTCTTTAAAGAACATTCCTGCTGGTTTCATTTTTTATTTCTCAAGAATTTGTGTTAAAAATCAACAACAAAAACAAGAAAAAAAACAAAAACCCAGGGAAAGGAACTGCCTTGCAAAAGAAATGTCACAATGAAAACTGAATGGTATTTGTCAGCTCATTTGTGTGAACTGGCAATCTACTTGAGACTTCAGCAGGGGGTCTGCACTTCTTCATTAGTTCAGCCAGCAAGAACATGCTCTCTCGAAAGCTTTGGTTTGCCTTCAGCACTGCTTTTGCCAGGCCTGACAGTTTAGCAACAGAAAGCTGTGTGCTCTTCATCTAATTTTAATGAAGCTTTTCCTTTCAAAAGGAAAACCTGACAACAAAGAAGTCTTCAAGGAAACCAAGTAATTCAACCACCTGACTAAATTTCTGGAAGAAAAGAGAGGGTTCCGTTAAGGGTGTGGAATAATCAAAGCAGCCATTGCTTTGCTCCTGCAGTACAAGTCCCAGTAACACAATGGAAATAACTGGATTGTTGGGCATTTCAAGACTCATCAGTAGTGAGACATATCACAAATATGTGGAAGAAATTTGCATCTACAATATAGGAAAAGTGGGATTTTAAAATTACTTCTGCCCAGGTAGAGGGGGAGTAGAAGAAAAGGCAGAATGGAAAATGTCAGGGATTCCTTCCTTCATTCATTCATTCGTTTATTCTACTAATATCTACTGAGCTACTATTGATGTGTAATCACCAGGCTCAGCACCTAGGATACCGCAATATATGAGACAGACACAGTTTCCAGCCCTCTGGGGAGTTATACCTACAAAAGGACAAACAGTGGAAAAAGCAAGAGGAAGACATTCAGAGGAAAACTTTTGGAACTCTGAGGCCCGTTCTGGATGATATATGGACTCTGACTGTTTGGGACACATTTGTAATTTCTGTTTAATTCTTACTCACATCTACTGTATATCAAAGGTCAAATAGAAGTTAGAAGGTGAGGTAAGGATGTCACTGAGGTACAGCTCTTTGGCCTTCTGGTAAGGTGCCCCGACAGGTGAATTCATGGATATTCAGATACGATTTGCAGGCTAAGAACTCCGAATTGTTAGCACCTTGAGAAGAGAAACTGTCCATAAGGACAGAAACTTCTTACCAAGATCACAGGAGTAATGTGTAAACCAGAACGGCAATTAATTAATTAATTTACATGGAAACACAACTGTTAGACAAATCAGCTCAAATAATATATTATCTTGCAGCAGATAGAACTACATGAGAAACCAGACTACGATGAGAAAAATTCTAGGTAGCATTCTCCACTAAGACATGAGACCGACTTTCTTACTATAAGGACAGTCTTTCTTATGAGATTGTATAGTAGTTCTTTTTTTTGTTTGTTCTTTTGTCCACCACCCACGGCATCTTTGGTTTTTTTTTAGTTTTTATTTTTTTTATTATACTTTAAGTTCTGGAATATATGTGCAGATATGCAGGTTTGTTACATAGGTATACATGTGCCATGGTGGTTCGCTGCACCCATCAACCCATCATCTACATTAGGTCTTTCTCCTAATGCTATCCCACCCCTAGCCCCCCACTCCCCAACAAGTCCCAGTGTCTGATGTTCCCCTCTCTGTGTCCATGTGTTCTCATTGTTCAACTCCCACATGGAGTGTTTGTTTTTCTGTTCTTGTGTTAGTTTGCTGAGAATGCATCCACGTCCCTCAAAGGACACGAACTCATCCTTTTTAACAGCTGCATAGTATTCCATGGTATATATGTGCCACATTTTCTTTATCCAGTCTATCATTGATGGGCATTTTAGTTGGTTCCAAGCCTTTGCTATTGTGAACAGTGCTGCAATAAACATACATGTGCATGTGTTTTTATAGTAGAATGTTCTATAATCCTTTGGGTATATACCCAGTAATGGGATCACTGGGTCAAATGATGTTTCTACTTCTAGATCCTTGAGGAATCACCACACTGTCTTCCACAATGGTTGAACTAATTTACACTCCCACCAACAGTGTAAAAGCACTCCTATTTCTCCATATCCTCTCCAGCATCTGTTGTTTCCTGACTTTTTAATGATCACCATTCTAACTGGTATAAGATGGTATCTCATTGTGGTTTTGATTTGCATTTCTCTAATGACCAGTGATGATGAGCTTTTTTTCATACGTTTCTTGGTCACATAAATGTCTTCTTTTGAGAAATGTCTGTTCATACCCTTTGCCCACTCTTTGATGGGGTTGTTCATTGTTTTCTTGTAAATTCATTTAAGTTCTTTGTAGATTCTGGATATTAGTCCTTCGTCACATGGATAGATTACAAACATTTTCTCCCATTCTATAGGTTGCCTGTTCACTCTGGTGATGTTTCTTTTGCTGTGCAAAAGCTCTGTAGTTTAATTAGATCTCATTTGTCAATTTTGGTTTTTGTTGTCATTGCTTTTGGTGTTTTGGTCATGAAGTCTTTGTCCATGCCTATATCCTTAATGGTGTTGCCTAGGTTTTCTTCTAGGGTTTTTATGGTTTTAGGTCTTATGTTAAAGTCTTTAATCCATCTTTCTTGAATTAATTTTTGTCTAAGATGTAAGGAAGGGGTCCATGTTTGGACGAACGGAGGCAGGATGGCACACTTTCCGGTTCTTCATCACCAACTTTTCCCACGAGCGCGAAAATGCAGCCAGCGCCCAGGGAAGGTGCAGACCAACCGGGCATGTGCCAGGTGATGTCAATCCGAAGAGACCAAGATTTACCTGGTCGCACCTGTGGAACACCCCCCAACACGCCCGTGCCCCGCCTATTGCCCTCCCACTCCTAAAAAAGCCACTCCCGGCCAGCGTCCCGCGCGGACTTCCCAGCCCCCAGTCAGGACTGTATCAGGAACCCCGCCCGAGAGCCCCACCAGGGAACTCTGTTGGCCTCCTTTGCTGGAGGCCGACAGTCCTCTCCCTACCCACCTTCTTCCCCTGAAGCTAGGTGACCAAAAATAAATTTGCAGTTTTGCTCCTACCCTTGCCTGTTCGCTGGTTCTTTTGTGCCCGCTCTGGTAGTCTTAGAAAAACAAATCAGTCCAGTTTCAGTTTTCTGCATATGGCTAGCCAGTTTTCCCAATTGTATGGTAGCTCTTGATTTTGGGTCTCCAATGCTTGTGCTATCAGCCCACCTCCTATTTGGTGACCGAAAACACTCCTGTTACTATAAACGTAGGAATAGCCATGCTTAGCTAATCAAGGCAGTCCATGATGGGGTCAGTGGTGGGCAATGAGATTGTGGAGCACCTGGCTGTGACCCCTGTAGGATAGTGAGGTGAAGCTGGTCTTATAATCACTTTACATTTTGGGGAGAACAGACTAGAACAGGGCCAGAGTGTGTGAAAAACCCTTTGACAAGATATAATGGTCACCTGGCATATGATTGTGGCAATGAGCATGAAAGAAATAAAGATACCAGAGCTAGAGGGTAAAATCTCCAGGACTTGAGGAAAGTTGGCTGCAAGAGGCAAGGGTGAGAAATGTCAGGGGCAGATTCTAGGTTTCAAGCTTGTTTGTGGAATTGGTAGAGAACAGTTCCATTGAGTGAGGGAGGAAGCTGGAAGAGGCCTGGGTGAAGAACTGTCAAAGGCACTTGAACCAGAGCAACTCCATCTTGAATAGGGGCCGGGTAAAATAAGGCTGACATCTACTGGACTGCATTCCCAGACAGTTAGGCTTTCTAAGTCACAGGATGAGTTAGGAGGTCAGCACAAGACACAGGTCATAAAGACCTTGCTGTTAAAATAGCTTGCAGTAAAGAAGCCGGCCAAAACCCACCAAAACCAATGTGGCAATAAGAAGGACCTCCGGTCATCCTCACTGCTACACTCCCACCAGCACCATGACAGTTTACAAATGCCATAGCAACATCAGGAACTCAGCCAGTATGGTCTAAAAAGGGGAGGCATGAAAAACACATCCCTTGTTTAACATGTAATCAGGAAATAACCATAAAAATGGGCAACCAACAGCCCTCAGGGCTGCTTTGCCTATGGAAACTCCATCCTTTATTCCTTTACTTTCTTAATAAACTTGTTTTCACTTTACTCTATGGACTTGCCCTGAATTCTCTCTTGCAGAAGATCCAAGAACGCTCTCCTGGGGTCTGTATCGGATCCCTTTCCAGTAACGGAACAACTTTCCAGTAACAGAGCAGGGAACTGGGAAAGTGTCAGATAAAGGATCAACAGACTCATGGTGGTTGACAGTTCAGGATCTAGAAGACAGAGAAATCATGGAGTCTCCTAAGGTCTTGACACAGACAAACTCAAGTTCAGTGCTGACCCCTCCTAGAAGCCGGCTTTGGGTCCTCAAAGGAGCCTCCTGTGAAGAATGCTTCCTTCCGCTGCCTCCCTGTGGCTTCACTTGCACAACAAGGCATTCCTTCAAGAAAGCAGGAGTCCCAGATTCCAGGGAGCAGCAGGGGACTGTGTGAAATGTCCTGCCCCAGGAAAAACATGTCACAAGAAGACGCTGGGGGCCCAAAGGGAGCTTTTACTGGCCAACCCATTCATGTACTGTTCATGACCTTTCACAAAGGTTCCCAGCAACCTTCATCCCCTCAGGGGGCTCTGAAAGTAGTCAGACACCCCGAATTCTGACTCTGGGGAAAGCTGAGGCCAACCTGGACTACTAAGATGGTCAAAAATAAAATATAACTTGAAGAAATGCAATGTTATTATGTTTAGGTATAAACTATTTATTGTTTTACAAGAATAAGTTAACAAAATGTTGCCTGATGAAGTGCCAGACAAAAGATTTTAAGAAATAGAAAAATAATTATTTGAGATTAGTATATCAAGATTTTAATGAAATGGAAATTATATAGGACATTCTTCTGAAACTGGCAGCCTTAGATAATTTAGCCCCCAAAGTGAGTTTTTAAAAATGATTTGAATTAATTGCCAACATTTAAAGATCCATAAATTCCAAGTGAATATCAAGATTTTTAGCTTTTCTTTAAAATGGCCACAACTCTTTGGACCCCTCTGATAGAAACTTTAGAAGTTTACATTTCCACGCTAAAAATACAGTGGAGATACATCTTAATACGGTGATTCTAAAGGGACAGACACTGGACCCAGCTTCTCTGAGTTTGAATCCTGGCTGTGCCACCTCCTGGTTGGGTGACTGGGTGAGTTATTTAAGCACACTGACCCTTGGCGTCCTCACCTGTAAATCAGTGATAATTATAGTACTTATCTCATAGGGTAGTTACCATATGCCTGGCATATAATAATTATCATATTTAGTATAATATAATAATTATGACAATATACTTATGTGTTATTGCTATTGTGACTATTTTCCCTTGCAAATCCTTTCTCCACTGGCAATATAAAGCTAATTTTATAGCCCTGCTAACCTAAAACAAACTGTCTATGGTAGAACCTAAACTCATGAAATTTTTTTTCTGCCCCTAGAATCACATAATAATCTCTTCTGCAAATTCCAGAAAAATGAAACTAGGTGCAAAATATATCTGAGGCCCATGTATAACTTTTTAAATAATGCTCTATGTTTCAACTCCCAAAATAGGGGTTTAAATATAACATTTTTATTTAACCAGTGAATGACTAACAGTGTCAAAATTCTCTGATGTTGGGATTTCCTCCATCTTTCGAAGCCATTAACAGAATTTTCAAAATCTGTAGATTAACTGAAAGCATTTCCAACAAATCCCCAGTTAGACACTGCTGACGTTTGGATCAAATTTTGAATAGCAAGGACCTTCAAATATGAGTCAGAGAAAATGAAAGCCTCATGCTAAGCAAGAGGGCAGTGGCACACTGACCCAAAGTAGGTAAGTAAGCAGACATGAGCAGGGCAAGAGAAGCCCCCCGCCCTTAGGAATGTCAGGTAACTATCCTGGATGGTCAGGCAGTTGGTTGTTAGACTCTCTCTGTAAAATAATAATTCGTCATAGCCAGTGACAGAAAAAAATCTCCCAATAGAAAACCCTGTAGCTGGTGATCAGCAGCTTCCCAATAAACTCTCAAGACCAGGGCAAGCAGGCTCAAGGATGTGCATGAAGAGGTGAAATGACAGGGTTTAACCAGTAGATGACCTTCCTCTGGGAACACTCACTTGGTAAGGGAAAAATGCCTCAAGTGAGCATGTACACAACTGCAATAAACACACTGAACATGCAGCCTCTCCCAAGTGCTGGCAGGCCACTGTGCGTGTGCACAGTCCACCCCAAGGGAAAAATCAAGGGACGAGAAACAAACCCCAGAACCATGCCACTGCATAAAACCCCAAGCCCAGGGCCAAACAGGGCACTTGGATCTTTCAAGTCACCTGCTTGTCCCTCTTCCAAGCGTACTTGACTTCCTTTTGTTCTTGCTCTAAAACTTTTTAATAAACTTTCACTCCTGCTCTAAAAACTTACCTTGATTTTTCCCTCTGCCTTAAACCTACTTCTGCCCCTCAGCAGAATTCTTTCCTCTGAGGAGGCAAGGCCCCAGTTTGCTGCAGACTCCCACAGATTTGCTGCTGGTAACACTGGGAATCCAGGCTGGAATTTGTTGAGAAAAGTGGCTGTCATCCCAACAAAATCTCTGTGAAGGGCTCCAGCATCATAGGAATCTGCCTGCCTTTTTTGAGATAACCCAATCTTGTCAGTGGGACTGCTAAAAGAACTTGAAATCTGGCTTCATGCAGTCCCAGCAAAACCTAGAAAGATGATATAGCTAGGCAAGCTCCTGAAGTCCTTTTCCTGTACACACAAACATGCTTCTAGTAGTTTATAATGCAAAGGTGAACCATTTACCACCTGCCTCCAAATGCTTTGGTGATGTTTATTGATATTGCAGTCTGGGCTTAGGTCCTTTCATGGTCTCCCCACCATCACTTTGGTTTGGGAAATCAAAAACTCTGACAGAACAACCAGAAGTACCACTGAAGAGAAGTCAAAGCCAGCCATTGCCATGGAAAGACAAAATTGAATTCAGGCATCTTTTCCTTCCAAGCTTGCTGACTTAAGTCTCTAATCAAAGACCTAAGCCATCATGAACCTGTTAGACCCACCCCACTGACCCCTTTGATGCTGGATTAAGATAATCCAAAAAAGTAGCTACAGATTCAGTTGGTTCAACATATGCCCTGGTAGGAAAATGCCTTTTGAAAGTTTGGCTAAATACTTTTTCCTAATTTTTATTATAAATTAGCTCTGTAGCAGTTTCTAACTTCAAGAAGAAACAAATCACATCAGTTTGCAGGAAATAAAACAAGCTTGTCTGGGTCTCTTTAATGATAAACACATATTTATTATAAGCGGGATACTATTTCATCAGTTCTACCACAGTTGGCTGGTTCAGAAATGATTGGCAATAAAGATATTAGTCTAAATGGAGAAAATGAGCTTGTGTTTGTCTATAGTTTATCATGTATTGTTGGAAAATACAAGCAATGGATTATCTGAAAGTAAAAACTCTGGGATGATTATTGTCAGGCCTCTGAGCCCAAGCCAAGCCATGGCGTCTCCTGTGACTTGCACGTCCGCCCAGATGGCCTGAAGTAACTGAAGAATCACCAAAGAAGTGCAAATGCCCGGCCCCGCCTTAACCGATGACATTCCACCACAAAAGAAGTGAAAATGGCCGGTCTTTGCCTTAAGTGATGACATTACCTTGTGAAAGTCCTTTTCCTGACTCATCCTGGCTCAAAAAGCTCGCCCACTGAGCCCCTTGTGACCCCCACTCCTGCCCGCCAGAGAACAACCCCCCTTTGACTGTAATTTTCCTTTATCTACCCAAATCCTATAAAACGGCGCCACCCTTACCTCTCTTCGCTGACTCTCTTTTCGGACTCAGCCCGCCTGCACCCAGGTGATTAAAAAGCTTTATTGCTCACACAAAGGCTGTTTGGTGGGCTCTCCACATGGACGGGCATGACAGTTATGAAATCTAAGGACTACAGATAGCGTTAAGAAATCAAATTTTTCACCTTTCCCTCTCATCCCCAAGGTGGAGTATAAGATAAAAAGTTAGGAAATTAAGGTAATTATATATTGACAGTTCTCAAGGTGTCTTCAAAACAAATCTTCTCCTGGGAAGTTGAAAATCATTTAAAAATTTTAAAAGTGAACGATCATATTTTCAGAAAAGAAAGCACAAATTATAAGTATAGAGCTCAATGAATTATTACATGGTGAATATACCCATGTAATCACCACCCAGATCAAGATATAGAACACTGACTTCCTCCTCCACCTAACAATGCACCTGACTTTTAGCTCCTTAGATTTCTCATGCCTCATTTTTGAAGTTCAAGTAAGGTCACATAAAATGTGTTCTTATTTGTATGACTTCTTTTGCTTAATACTATGTTTTGCAGATTTATCTAGTGGTTGTGTGTTCCTATAGATTAATTTTCACTGCTGTGTAGTACTGCATTGTATGAACATATTACAGCTTACTTATCCTTTTTTTCTTTTCTTTTATTTATTCATTTATTTTTTTGAGATGGAGTCTCACTCTGTTGCCCAGGTTGGAGTGCAGTGGTGGGATCTTGGCTCACTGCAGCCTCTGCCTTCCAGGTTCAAGCAATTCTCCTGCCTCAACCTCTTGAGTAGCTGGGATTACAGGTGCCCACAACCATGCCCGGCTAATTTTTGTACTTTTAGTAGAGATGGAGTTTCACCATGTTGGCCAGGTTGGTCTCAAACTCCTGACCTGAAGTGATCCACTCGCCTCGGCCTCCCGAAGTGCTGGGATTACAGGCCTGAGCCACCACGGCCAGCCAGGTCATTCTTTGTTATTTTACCTACTCTGCTTATTCTTTAGAGGTAACTCATTGGAATGTCTCATCATGGTTGTCATTTATATTTCCTATTGTTAATGAGGGTGAGCACCTTTTCAAATGCCTATTGATTATTTTTAAATCCTCCTTTGTGAAGTGGCTGTTGACATCTGTTCCCCCTCCATTTTTGTTGGCTTGTCTTTCTTTTTTCTGAATTTGTAGAAATTCTTTATTCATCCTGTATAAAGCCCATTGCTGGTTTATATATGGCAACTATCATCTTCCACCTTATTGCTTATTTTCTTACCCTCTCAGCAGCGTTCTTTGAAGAACAAAAAATCGTGTTTTAATGTAATTTAATTTATTTGATTTTCCCATGATATTAGTGGTTTTGTTTCCTAGTCCATCAGTGACAGACTGGATTAAGAAAATGTGGCACATATACACCATGGAATACTATGCAGCAATAAAAAAGGATGAGTTTGCGTCCTTTGTAGGGACATGGATGCAGCTGGAAACCATCATTCTTAGCAAACTATCACAAGAAGAGAAAACCAAACACCGCATGTTCTCACTCATAGGTGGGAACTGAACAATGAGCTCACTTGGACTCGGGAAGGGGAACATCACACAATGGGGCCTATCATGGGGGGGGAGGGGGAGGCATTGCATTGGGGAGTTATACCTGATATAAATGATGAATTGATGGGTGCTGACGAGTTGATGGGTGCAGCACACCAGCATGGCACATGTATACATATGTAACAAACCTGCACGTTATGCACATGTACCCTAGAACTTAAAGTATAATAATAAAAAATAAATAAATAAATAAATAAATAAATAAATAAATAAATAAAAAGAAAAGTGTTCTGGAGAAAAAAAAAAAAAAAAAAAA
>NC_045444.1:109551764-109655438 GCF_002776525.5 Piliocolobus tephrosceles | reverse complement strand
GAAAAAAAAAAAAAAAAAAAAGAAATCTAGGCCGGGCGCGGTGGCTCACGCCTGTAATCCCTGCACTTTGGGAGGCTGAGGCGGGCGGATCACGAGGTCAGGAGATCGAGACCATCCTGGCTAACAAGGTGAAATCCCATCTCTACTAAAAAATACAAAAAACTAGCCGGGCGAGGTGGCGGGTGCTTGTAGTCCTAGCTACTTGGGAGGCTGAGGCAGGAGAATGGCGTGAACCCAGGAGGCGGAGCTTGCAGTGAGCCGAGATCGCGCCACTGCACTCCAGCCTGGGTGACAGAGTGAGACTCCGCCTCAAAAAAAAAAAAGAAATCTTTCCATGCCTCAAAATTATGAAGATATTTTCCTGTATTATCCTTTAGAAGTTTTATTGTTTTACTTTTATAATTAGATTTAAATGCATCTATAATTGATTTTGTATGTGGTGTAGGGTTCAAATTTCCTTTTTTACATAAGCATACCTAATTCACTCAACACTGTTTACTGAAAAGACCATCTTTTCCCCATGATTCTGCCATGCCTCCATTTGTCATAAATTAAATGTGGATTAGCCTTTTACTATGGCTTACATATTATCTTGATACAAGTAGAGTAACTTTTCTAATTTCATTTAAATATATTAATACATGCCAAATCCACTGCTGTGCTTTAAAAATATGTTCTCAAAGACCTCCTCTATCTATTAAACATTAAGCTCATCTCTTACTACCAATAAAGCCCAATTCCTTGGGCCAAGAGATTGGCATGTATTCATATGATTATGTTATGACTATAAAGATTCATATTTGGACAATATAGGTAGCATGTGAAGACATAATTAAAAAATAAAACAGTACATGTAAACATTGTTTCTTTGTTGACATATTCATCTACACTTTCCATGAGGACGTAAACTGCACAGGGCAGCCCTTTGTCTTGATTACCACTCTATCCCCAGCACCCTTTAGGTACTCAACAAATATCTATTTAATTAATCATGAAAGAAAATAGAAAACCTACATGTCTTCTATAATGTTTCAGAGTCCATAGCCAGGAATTAAGGATAGTTTTTAAAAGATATACATTGATAATGTTTTCCATGAGCTATCAAAGACCTGAAATAGTCAGTAATAGGAAATACAACTGCGATTTCCCGGTAGCAAATTATCTATGGTAAACGAAACAAGCCAACACCACTTACGTTTTCTTCAACTTTTATTTTATTTTAAGTTCCAGGGTAAATGCTTGATGTGCAAGTTTGTTACATAGGTAAACATGTGCCATGGTGGTTTGCTGCACAGATCAACTCATCACTTAGCTATTAAGCCCAGCATCCATTAGCTATTCTTCCTGATGCTCCCCCTCCCCCAACATCCCTACAACAGGCCCCAGTGTGTGTCGCTCCCCACCATGTGTCCATGTTCTCATCGCACAGTTCCCACCTGTAAGTGAGAACATACGGTATTTGGTTTTCTATTCCTGTGTTAGTTTGCTGAGGATAACAACTTCCAACTGCATCCATGTCCCTATAAAGGACATGATCTTATTCCTTTTTATGTCTGCATATTTTCCGTGGTGTATGTATACCAACCCCACTTTTCTATTCTTACTGCCACTGTGTCATTTCCAATCCTTTCCATCATTTAGCTGGATTATTACAATATTCTCCAATTAGTCTCCATGACTTTGGTCTTGCTTCTCTCTATCCACAAACCTTCTACCAAGTCTTTTCTGTTACACAGTTAGGGTCAAGTCACTGATTTCAGACTTTGATGTAAAAGTAATGAGCTATCTTCTAAATCCTTAGTACGACACTCAAGGTCCTCATAAACTGGGATAGAGTGTGGCTGATAGGAAGTATTCAATAGCCATTGGTGAATGACTCATCTCTACTTATCCATCTAGTGTGTCCTACTTCACCCTACCAAGTACCATAATTGCAAGCAACTCACTGCCCTAAACAATTTGTGCCTTTTCATTCCTCTATTTTTGTAACTGATGCCCAAATTCTTAAACCACTATTTCTACCGACTCAATCTTCAAGGCTACTTTATCCCCAGATCCCCAGTTAAGATTAATTATTGCTTTGGACACTGGCAACATTTAAATTCTCTTTGGACTATTTAACTGTCTTGTCTTATTATATCACATATTGTATTATACTTGTTTGTTCAATATTCCTCCCATTATATTCCTAAACTGTTTCATACTTTTTATTGTAGAATCATGTTTAAAGTTTATGTATCCACTCCCTGTGTTTTTAATTGTAACTAGCAAACACTAGCAAACACTTAATGCACGGTTGTTAAATATACAAATTAAAGGAGGATCTCACACTGCGGTTCTCAAACTTATCCAGGCAGTGGAACCCCTGAAAATTTTACTATTCTTTGTCAAATACCACAAAATATCATTAATAAAACTTAAAATGACAAACTATATCACATTGTGATAAATGAGGATTATTCATTCTTAGATTTTTTGATAAAATACTGAGAAACATTTAAAGGGAACGAATTATGAGATAAAATGTTAATGAAGAAAGTCTTTTCCAGTAACCTCATGTTCCTCTGGTCAGAAAGGGACTCCCCTTTTGAGTGTTATGAGCAGGATGCCTGGCTCCAGTGTTCCAAAGGATTGCAGCAGAGAGTCCCTCGTTCCACCTGTACAACTTTTGTGAAAGCTGCCGTTCTGCAGCAAGGAAGAGTGTTAGTGAGATGAGAGATTTTGCATTCACACCTATCTACAAGATAAATACATCTCAGGAGTGATCACCCTTTCAAGAGTTGTTATTTTCTAACTTGCCTTTAGGCTTCAAGACGTTAATGCTATTGTACATCACAGTGAACAACCTATCACACCACATCAAATCAACATGGATAACTAAAGGTCTTTGAAAATTCATGTTTTAACAACCATCTTAAATCATTCTTAACTCTTCAGACAAAATGAGGCAGAAAATGATCCTGACACAGACCAGAAGAACACAAATACAGAAAATCTGTTTCAAACACCAGCTCGCCTCCACTTCTGCCATTGTAAGATTGGCTTCCAGAAATAACCAATTCAGTCTGCTTGGGAATGAGGACTTCATGGCATCGTGTCAAACAATATATTGCTCAAGAATCCCCTCCTGATTTCTAGGTCCTTTCCCTTAGGATGTACTGTTAGGTTCGGTACCGAGCTTGCAGCCCAGGGCGTTTCAGATATATGCATCCATTGGTCATTTACGAAGACACAGGACCAGAGGAATAAATAAACTCAGAGTTGGGATTGATTTTAGAGAATTTCCAATAAGCTCTTATCAGATGCATCTAATTCTGCCTTTGTTTGAATATTTCCAGTAAGGAGGACATCGTCACACTTTTGAAAACCCACAACATTTTTGAAGGAGTCTAAATGGCAGTGTATTCTTTTATCTTACACCAATATTTTACCCACAGACTTTTCCTTGATGGCCTCTGTATTCTTGCAAATTGTCCCAAATGGCTTGATTCACCCATATCAGCCTGGGTCAATGCCTGATTTATTAGCAATCACTTACTAAATGTTACTGAATGAATGAATGAATGAATGAATGAATGAATGAGTTAACAAATACATGCATTTTAAAGGCCTTTCCTCTCCTGACTAATTACTCCATCTCCCCACCAAATCTTATAGCTGTTGCCCATGTGAGCATGAAACAGGTCAGGGTCTTTAATTTTCAAAACATTTATGCATGAGGGCAGGGAATATTGTTTATTTTGTTCATGAATGTAACCCAAGTGTCTAGAACTGTACCAGACATATTGTAGATGCTCAATAAATACTTTACATAAGTAAATAAAAAATGTAATTTGTCCCCAAGTTTTCTTGTTTAGCATAATATACCAAAGTTCTCCATACTTTGCAGATAGTTTAATCTCAAAATAAATGCTAAATGTCTTTGAAATCATTTATATCTGAAGGCTAAAGGACATGCTAACCATTTGTTCCTCCCCAGGAATCTCTCAGTTCTATTCCTGTATATGTTGAACAGCAGGAAGCTACTAGACTGCATTATTTTTACATCCCATATAAATGTCTTCTCAAAACAATAATTAACATAATACCATCTGCTTCTATGCAAATTGGGAATATGAAATGGTCATAGGAAAATTGTGTTTAAATCTTGTGTAAAATTGCTATTGAAGAGGTTTTCAATTAAATTGCTCGTTGTAAACAAACCCACAAAATAAATTTATTTTAGAATAACATGCTATAAAAAATTTCACTCATCTAGAAAATTATATGCTTTGTTTTTCAGACAATAAGAGCTACATAAGCCATTATGTTTTGTTTGTTTACTTGCTTGCTTTCCTGTCTGCCAAAAATCCCAGAGTATAAGTTAATGTTTAATTGTAGAAATTATTATAAGTATGAGTTTCTGGTATAAATACTCAAATTGTGTCTCAAATACAGAAGGCCTGATTTTTTTGTTATTATTATTATACTTTAAGTTCTAGGGTACATGTGCACAACGTGAAGGTTTGTTACATATGTATACATGTGCCATGTTGGTGTGCTGCACCCATTAACTCATCGTTTACATTAGGTATATCTCCTAATGCTATCCCTCCCCCCAGGCCTGATTTTTTATGCTTGTTTTAAAGATCTTAGTGTATATATGTCACTATCATTAGTCATGGCAAATGGACTTCTTAAAGGAGATGATTTCCTGCTACCTTTTGATTAATCTCCCTTCTTCACTATGCAAGGAGACTTCAAAAAAGTTCACAGAAAATGAAATTAAAAGATAAAAATGAAAAATATAAAGTTTATTTCTCAACCTAAGCTCCATCAAAGTCAAGACACTTTTATGCGTGATAGTTCCAGATATTTAGTCCATCCCTACAGAGCTGAGGATTCAGGGAATTTAACCACATCAATGCTTAAACTCTTTTGTATGTTCTCTTTTACATATAAACTGAAGAAAATAGGTCCTCTATACACATTTTTAAGATGAGAAAACAAAAAGAAGTCAGAAAAATACAAATCAAGATCATACATTGGATACCTAATGATTTATCATTGAAACTCTCACAAAAAAATTGTTTGATGAGAGGAATGAGCAGGAACATTGTCACGGTGAAGAAGGACTCTCATGTGAAAGTTTCTCGGGCATTTTTCTGCTAAAGCTTTGACTAAGTTTTTCAAAACACCCTCATAATAAGCAGATGTTATTAGTGTTCTTTGGCCTTTCAGAAAGTCAACAAGCAAAATGCCTCGAGCATCCTACAAACTGTTGCCATAACCTTTACTCTTGACAGGTCTGTTTTTGCTTTGACTGGACCACTTCCATCTTTTAGTAGCCACCACTTTGTGCTTTGTCTTCAAAATCATACTGATAAAGCCATGCTCTATCTCCTGTTAAATTCTTTGAGGAAATGCTTCAGGATCTTGATCCCACTTGTTTATATTTCCCAATGAGGATTCTGCTCATGTCTACAGCTGATCTGGGCACAACAGTTTTGACACTTAGCAAGTAAAAGCCTTGCTCAACTTTAATTTTTCAGTCAGAATTGTATAATCTGAAAGAATTGAGATGTCTATGGTGTTGGCTATTGTTTCTGCTGTTAATCATCAGTTCTGTTCAATTAGAGTGCAAATAAGATGAACTTTTTTGTGACTAATTAATGTGGATGCTCTGCCACTGTAGACTTCATCTTCAACCTAATTTTAATCCCTTCTTAAAATGAGCTGTCCATTTGTAAACTGCTGATTTTTGGGGGGCATTGTCCCCATAAACTTTCTGTAAGGCATCAATAATTTCATCATTCTTCTACACAAGTTTCACCATAAATTTGATGTTTGTTCTTGCTTCAATTTTAGCAGAATTCATGTTACTATGATAGGGGCTCTATTTTAACTGATACATTACCCTCCTCAGGCCCTGAAAGTAGATTCTCTTCAAACACGTTATAACAAGTTAGTACAAGTTATTTAAGTTTATTTTGGCACACAAAAAAATCATCCATGCATAGTTTTTTCATAATGCACATTTTCCATAAACTTTTGGAGGGCCCCTGATATGTAAAGTCCTGCAATAAATCACAAAGGAGATCTTCTTTCCTTTCTGTTCTGAACTCTTTCCCTCCTGCTTTGTGTTCCACCTTAGGAATTTGGTTTCCTCTCTGAACCTTGTTCCATCCTCTCTTCCAGGAAACTATCAAATAAGCTGATTCACAGTAGTGTTAGTAGCTTACTACCAACACTTTTCCATGTTACAAGTCAACCTCCCTATTTCCAAGATAATTATTTCACACTTTATATTTCTCATAAAATCTAGGAGAGCCCCTGGCCACTTTTCACTCTCATCTAGTGATCTTGCTTCTTATTTCGCTGAGGAAAGAGATGCCATGAGAAAAGAACTACAGGCCGGGTGCGGTGGCTCAAGCTTGTAATCCCAGCACTTTGGGAGGCCGAGACGGGCGGATCACGAGGTCAGGAGATCGAGACCATCCTGGCTAACACCGTGAAACCCCGTCTCTACTAAAAAATACAAAAAAAAAAAAAACCTAGCCGGGCGAGGTGGCGGGCGCCTGTAGTCCCAGCATGGCGTAAACCCGGGAGGCGGAGCTTGCAGTGAGCTGAGAACCGGCCACTGCACTCCAGCCCGGGCGACAGAGCGAGATTCCGTCTCAAAAAAAAAAAAAAAAAAAAAAAAAAACCTACAACCTCTGACCACCAAATCTAACCATCTACCTGCATTGACACCACCAATTGTTTTTTCTTTCTCCTTGATATTTTCATAGCCATGCAAACATGCTAAGATATCTCCCATGATAAAGATACGTATTTAAGACCTTCACATTTTTCCTTTACTCCTCTAGTTCTCTGATTCCTTTTATAGAAAAACTCTTTAAATAATTATCTACCCTTTTCTCCATTTTTTAAAAAAAAATCCACTTTCTCCTGAATCCCCTTCAATCAGGCTCATCCCCACTACTTCTCCCCATCACCAGATCCAATGGACCTCATCTTTCTAGACCTCTCAGCAGCATTTGACATACATGATCACTTATTTAAAACAAATTAGTCACTTGGCTTTAGCAAGGCTGTACTCTTTTGGTATGCCTCCTATCTCTTTGGCCATTTCCTCTCCGTCTCCTTTTTGGGTCTTCTTTCTCTTCTCAGCTGTAAATTGTTAACATGCCCCTACACTCAGCACCCCCCCTTCCCAACCTTCTTTTACCCTTTATTTACATGCTTTCTTTAAGTGATCTCACCCTGTCCCGTGGTTTTAAATACTGTCTATCTGCTGGTAACTCCAAATATTTATATCTGAGCTATTTCTCCTACAAACTCCAAACTAGCATACCACTCTGCCCACCAAACATCTCTTCTTGGATGTCTAATGGATATCTCCAGCTTAACATGTCCAACCAAACTCTTGTTGCCCCTCCACAAACCAGCTCACTAACCTCTCATCTCAGCAAATCACAACGCTATTTCTCCATTTACAACAGCGAAAAACTTAGGAATCATCCTTGACTTCTTTCTTTCTTTCGTATCTCACATAAAAATCTATCAGCAAATGTTATTTTGTCTACCTTCAATATCTTATGGATCCAAATACTCTCTTCCCACCTCCACCTCTACAACCAAAATCTAAGGCACCATGATCCCTGGCCTTGATTACCACAGCCACTACCTGTCTGATCTTCCTGCTTCTTTTTTGCTTCCTTGCAACCCACACACCATAGAGTAGTCAAAGAGATTCTTTTAAAATGTAGATGTACCATATGACCCAGCCATCCCACTACTGGGTATATACCCAAAGGATTATAAATTATGCTACTACAAAGACACATGCACACATATGTTTATTGCGGCACTATTCACAATAGCAAAGACTTGGAATCAACCCAATTGTCCATCAGTGACAGACTGGATTAAGAAAATGTGGCACATGTACACCATGGAATACTATGCAGCCATAAAAAACGATGAGTTTGCGTCCTTTGTAGAGACATGGATGCAGCTGGAAACCATCATTCTTAGCAAACTATCACAAGAAGAGAAAACCAAACACCGCATGTTCTCACTCATAGGTGGGAACTGAACAATGAGTTCACTTGGACTCGGGAAGGGGAACATCACACACTGGGGCCTATCATGGGGAGGGGGGAGGGGGGAGGGATTGCATTGGGGAGGTATACCTGATATAAATGATGAATTGATGGGTGCTGACGAGTTGATGGGTGCAGCACACCAGCATGGCACATGTATACATATGTAACAAACCTGCACGTTATGCACATGTACCCTAGAACTTAAAGTATAATAAAAAATAAATAAATAAATAAATAAAGTAGATAATAAAATGTCACCCTCTTGCACTCACCCTTCTAATGACTACTCAGCATTTTTAGAATAAAATTTTGTTGTGCTCTGAACAGGTTTTCACAATCCAGCACCTGGATATTTCTCTGACTTATTTCCTAAATATCCTTCCTCTGTTCCTTTCTTTGTGGCCACATGACCCTCCTCTGGTTCTTGTAATAACACAAGCACACTGCAGCCTGGGGCTTTGACCATTTGTTCTCTGTTCCTAACAGGCAACTCTTTGAGTCCATCCCTCACTTCCTCAAGTCTCTGTTCAAACATCACCTCTTCCAAAAGAGCTTTCCTGGCCACTCTTTCCAAGCTGGCACACTAATAATGCTCTCCTCTTCCTGGCTGGTTCTATGTAAAGTATATAACTACTTGACATGATCTATTTGTTTGTTCCTTGGCTTGTTTTTTTGTTATTTTACTCAAACAGTAAGCTTAAGAATTGAAGGTGTTTGTGCTTTGTATACTGCTGCAACGAGGCCCCAAAGTACTCAAACTAAATACTGCAGAAGTATAAAATTATCCACTAACATGAAATTCTGTGACTTTTTCCTGGCTCCCATTCTCCTTGACTTCTCTCTTGACTTGGCAATGGAATTAACACTTCCTTCTGGAGAAAGCTTTCTCTTCTTCTTGGGTTGCACTCTCATCCCAAATGATTTTCTTTAGGACTCTTAATTGAAGATACTAATATTATAGGTGCCTCTCAATATCCACTATTCTCTGTTTCTTCCTTCATAATGAAATTCTCAATTTTTAACTGATCACTCAGATTTTTCACTACCCAGGCAAAACACTACAATTGCCAGACTCTCCTGCAGCCTCCCAAGTGACTAAATTTAGGCCAATAAGAGGTAAAAGAACATGTTTTGTGAAAATTCCTGGAAGCCTTTTTTAAGTGAATACATTTGCCCTTCTTGCTCCCAGGAATACAGATGTAATGGCCAGATTCTAGCAGTCATCTTAGGCCATAAAGACAAATACAGACACGCCCTAGCAGTAGGGAGCCATGAGCAGGAAGAATACTGGATCATTGCTTTATGGGGCCAGTATCCCAGGCCTGGACCTCAGTGACATCACAGAGACATAATCTTCTATTTTTCTTAAGCAATTATTCTGTTGTTTTCCCAATTGATACATCTCTCAGCACACTTAGGGCATTAACATTCACCCTCAGCAGAATGACTTAACTTTCCTGTTCCATCCCAGTTCTCTCTCCTGAGTTCCAGTCCTGCACATTCTGAGGTCATTGACGAGAACCTACTTCAAAGTGCAATTCATCATCATCTTCATCCTCAATCAGCAGTCTTTCTGGGTTTCAGTATTACTCTAGATCTGTAGTCCCCAACCTCTTTGGAAGACAATTTTTCCACAGGATCAGCAGGGGATGGTTTCAGGATGAAACTGTTCCACTTCAGACCATCAGACATTAGTTGGATTCTCATAAGAAGCGTGCAACCTAGATCTCCCACATGTGCAGTTCACAGTAGGGTTTGTGCTCCTAGGAGAATCTAATGCCACTGCTGATCTGATAGGAGGCTGAGCTCAGGCAGTAATGCTCGCCTCCTGTGGTGTGGCCCAGTTCCTAACAGGTCACAGACCAGTACTGGTTTGCAGCCCGGGGATTGGGGACCCCAGCTTTGAATAATACCAAAAAGCCCATAATCAACAGTACGCTAGCCAGCAAGCCTGGCTACTTTTATACTTATATATTTTAAAGACAGATATGCCTAAGATGCTGGAAATGTGGGGGATTGCAGGTAAACAACTTATAAATGGAGATTATTTCCCTATATCCATGAACTAAGCTTAAAACATTATTAGAGTGCGGGAAGACAGCAGTTTCAAATATAGCTAAGTATATGCTAACCCAAAACCATATTAAGCCAACAGACTAGATTTCAGTATTTATTCTTTATAAGCCAGCATTCAAACATGATTTGCTTAGTAGAGCAATGAAGATTAACATGGACTATTACAGCCGGGCACGGTGGCTCAAGCCTGTAATCCCAGCACTTTGGGAGGCTGAGACGGGTGGATCACGAGGTCAGGAGATCGAGACCGTCCTGGCTAACAGGGTGAAACCCCGTCTCTACTAAAAAATACAAAAAACTAGCCGGGCGAGGTGGCGGGCGCCTGTAGTCCCAGCTACTCGGGAGGCTGAGGCAGAAAAATGGCGTAAACCCGGGAGGCGGAGACTGCAGTGAGCTGAGATCCAGCCACTGCACTCCAGCCTGGGCGACAGAGCGAAACTCCGTCTCAAAAAAGTAAAAATAAAAATAAAAAAATAAAATGGACTATTACAAATAACAGAGCCTCTGTGAAATATTGGCTTAATACACAAATGCCCTCAAACAAAGCTTAGAAAACATGCTTAAAATTGGTGTTGGCTGGAGTCCCAGAGACTTTATAATCCAGTAATCCAGTTTGTAGGATTGATTCAGGCATAATAATGCAGTAGATGGAGTGGCTTCCTTGCTGTACCTTCATCTTTCCTTTGGAACATTCTACCGTCACACCTGCCATTGCCAAGCACCTCACCTGTGAACTCCTGTTGCCTCCCATTACCTCCGTAACTGAAAATATAAGCAGAGAACATCCTTCTTCAAAGTCAGGCTTACAGGTACTCAGGAGGCCACCAAAGGCTTGTGTCTGTGTTCCTCTCCTCGTCCTTCTGTCCAACAAACCCCAGTCACTGGATCACATTTCCTTAGGGCCAGACTTTGTGCCTCTCCAAGTCTTGAGCAAACCGATCATCTCAGTAGAGTTCACGGAAAAAGAAAAAAAGAAGAAGATTCCCCAGATCTCCCCTTTGCTTCCAAATAGCATTGGTACTTTTTATGATCTTCTGAAGACAACATTCCCTGCCTTTGCTACCTAACTCAGAGAAAGGCCAGGAGGGTTAGCAGCTGGGGAGAGGAGGGGATATACCACCAGTCAGGGTAATCACATCGTTGCCAGGGTCTCATCAACTCAGGCAAATGGAGTCTACATAGCTTCAGCCTGATGTTTACAGAAAGCAGAGAGATCAAGAATGATTCCAATAAGTGACCCAACTAAATGTTAAGATTAACATAGAAACAGTTGCATCAAATCTTCTGCAAATGATGCACTCTTGAAGTTACTGCAAGACTGGGGCTTGACAGACTTCGAAACCCCTGTGCTACATGAATCTAAAGGACTTAGCACCAGTTTTGCACACATCAGAGGATCACTTTCTTATATCTGCATAGGCAGTGTCATAACACTAACGAGATCCTGAATTCTGAATGCCCTATCTGAATTATCTGCAGAATACATCAACCACCCAAGCACAAAATAATAAATCTTACCAACATTTTTCCAGAGGTCAGCTAAGAGGAACATGAATTTAAGAGCAATTTTTTTTTTTTTGCTACTTAGTATTTCTCAAAACTACCATAAATTATCCAGAACTCCTACAATTAATTGCCTTTAGACTTTTATGAGTTCCCAACATGTCCTTTTAAGTTCCTATTAAAGAAGAGTTAACTTGTGAGAGATGGTGAGTTAATTTAAAAACATTTAAAAGTATGAAATCTTACAGGTGTTTCTTTATGTTTCCATAGATTCTTAAAGTACAAAAATAGCTAATAAAAATACTTCACAGAAATTTTTGTTTCAGAGACTTGATCAATATTAATATGGAGCAAATTCTGATGATGTTTTTAGTATTAAAAAACTAGAAAGATATTTAAATAATTATGTTGAATTATATCTATCCTTATGATGCTTGCCCACCCCAATGTCAAGTCTATGCTATAAGTCACTGTTGTTATGTTTTGTTGTTGTTGTTTTGGCATAGCTGAGTAATTTTTGATATCAGCTTTGGAAATAGTTGCTCCCAAGCCTAGAGACATATAAATGATGAGAAAAAGTATTTGAAGAGTAAATATAACCACTCCACTCAAATGGCCCATAAAAGCTACCAGTAACTTTTGGCCCATCTAAAATTGTTACCCAGGAGATCCTGGTTACATGAGAAAAATTCATCTTTGTTTTTCTTTCTTTCTTTTTTTTTTTTTGAGAGGGAGTATCACTCTCGCCAGGCTGGGGTGCAGTGGCATGATCTCGGTTCACTGCAACCTCCGCCTCTCAAGTTCAAGCAATTCTCCTGCCTCAGCCTCCTGAGTACCTGGGACTACAGGTGCACGCCACCACGCCCGGCTAATTTTTGTATTTTTAGTAGAGACAGAGTTTCAACATGTTGGGCAGGATGGTCTTGAGCTCCTGACCTCATGATCCACCTGCCTTGGCTTCCCAAAGTGCTGGGACTACAGGCGTGAGCCACCACACCCAGCCTAAATTCATCTTTTGATAATGTACAAAGAGGATGTAAAATATTCATGTGCAAAGTCTGAAAATTCTGATAGGCAAATATGAGGAGACCCCCCCCCCCACTCCATGTAAATAGTTCACTTGGAAATCTAGAGCTGTGAAGAGTAGAAAGGTATGAGTGCAATGCTTAGAACACTCTCACTAGTGCCAGTATACATCCTGCTAATGTTGTGTCTTGGCCAGAAGGACCTATTTTTGTATTGAATGCCAATGTAAACCTAAATAGTTTTTCTTCTGGTAACCCAGATGTAAAAAGTTTCCCCTAACAAAAGCCCACAGAAAGGTTAAATTCGTTGGATAACTTTTGGCGGCTGCTTCCCTCAGTCTGGGCACACCCCAGGCGGTCTTCCGTGTCACACGATGCTCCAGGTATGGTCAAGGGGAGATGGGTCAGTGATCTGTGACTGCAGTTTAAGCAGCTACCTGCATTGACATCTAAGTTAAATCTTCATTCATTGTCCACCAAAGGAGATACAGTTAGAACCATTCTAACTGAGCATTCAGAGTCTTAAATGGACTTTAAATCCTTATAAAATGGACTTTTATAAAATCCATTTGCTCTTCTGTCCTTTACCCAGAATCTCATTGCACCTGACATTTCAGTAGATTTAGAAACCTTGAGGGAGACCAAATGCTTATTGTAGATGATATTTACTTGCAAAAAGTCAGAGCGATGTTTATGCTTCCTTGTTGCTGCACACTAAATAATAGCATTGTGAAAAGAAGTGAAATCAGATAGGAAAATATAACACTTAATCAATGCTGTGTCAAGAACCCAGCAGCTTAGCAGCCCAAAGCTGCTGAAATACATCTGCTTTGCTTTTTGACACATGCTGGGCCAAAGAAACACACCATTTCTCTGGGTTCACCTCCTGGGGTGAGAGCCAAGTCCACACAGGTCTGAGGATGGCTGTGCCCTGCCACTTGTGGGAGCATACTATTAGGTTGGTGCAAAAGTAACTGCAGTTTTTACCATTACGTTAAAAGTAACCAACACCTAACACCTCAGGCTCTGGAATCCAATGACATGGGCTTTAGATCCTGGCTTTAATACTTGGTGCTCTGTGACTCTGAATAACTCTAACCTCTCTAAGTCTCAATTTATTTCATTCATAGGAATGTCAGTGCTCGCTTCGGCAGCACATATACTAAAACTAGGAATGTCAATACGTAACTTGTAGAGCTGTTACAAATGATACATAGGAAAAGATTTACACAAAATAAACACTGAAAATGTCTATGGCTGGTTTGTCTTTGTTTTTATTTTTGTTGTTTGAGACAAGGTCATACTCAGCTGCCCCGGCTAGGTTGTAATGGCGTGATCACGGCTCACTGCAGCCTCAACCTCTCTGGCTCCAGAGATCATCCCACCTTAGCCTCCTGAGTAGCTGGAACCACAAGTATGCACCAGCATGCCCAGCTGATTTAATTACTTTTTGTAGTGGCAGGGTCTCACTATGTTGCCCAAGTTAGCCTTGAACTACTGGGCTCAAGCAATCCTGCCACATTGGCCTCTCAAAGTTCTAGGCATAAGCCACTACATACACCTAGCTCTGATTTTCAAGTAAGAATGAAGGCAAAAATGTATCTAAATTTTCTCCAGTAGGCTTATAGCAACAATTAAGTAAACTAAAGGTGAAATGGGAGTACTTCTTTCAACTTCTGAGGTCAGTACCATGGAGATGAGCTGTACTCGTTCACAGCAGTTCACTTAGCCTCACAGAGACAAAACATTCAGCTTAATGACCTGTGGATCTGAAATCTTACATTATATACATAAAATATATTCATTTGTGTTTGCTTTCCGACAAAGAAAATATCCATCCAAATGAATGGGAAATTTAATACCACATTTATTGATATTGATCGAGGAAACCACGAGTAGATATGACTGTAGTACAGACCCTGCTTCATTGGAGGTCCTTGGTACATCTGTCTTGTTATTGCTGGCCTTTAGGCATGAATTCATGATTGTTGAAAGGACACCCATTAACAATCAGTAGGCCTGGGTCTGAATCATTTGGGAAAGTTATCAACCTAAACCTCAGTTCTTGACTTAGTGCAGTATCATGCCTCCTGATATGGTTCAACTGTGTCCCCACCCAAAATCTCATCTTGAATTGTAATCCCCAGAATCCCCATGTGTTAAGGGACCAAGTGGAGAATTACATTATGGGGGCTGTTTCCCCCAAGGTGTTCTCATGATAGTGAGTGAGTCCCCTAAGATCTGAGGGTTTTATAGGTGTCTGGCATTTTCCCTGCTTGCACTCACCCCATCCTGCCACTCTGTAGAGAAGGGGTCTGTTTCTCCTTTGCCTCTCGCCATGACTGTAAGTTTCCTGAGGCCTCCCTGGCAATGCAGGGCTGTATGTCAATTAAGCCTCTCTCCTTTATAAATTACCCAGTTGTGGGTATTTCTTCATAGCAGTACGAGAACAGACTAATACACCTTCCCTGTCTATCTACTGGAGATTGTGTAGTACTTTCTCAAGTGAGACAGTAAATCATTGAAAGTCCTTTGGAAATCTCAGTGTATATTGATCGTATAAAACCTTATCATACATGCAATAAGAATTCAGAGAAAGGAAAGAGCAGTTCAAGAGCAAGTTTGTCTCCAAGTATAACAGTGTCTTCTTGCTTAACCCATATCATAAAAAATGTAGTATGCACATCTTTTAGTTTTGAAAAAGTTTTGGTAGGCCGGGTGCGGTGGCTCCCGCCTGTAATCCCAGCACTTTGGGAGGCCAAGGGGGGTGGATCACGAGGTCAGGAGCTTGAGACCAGCCTGGCCAACATAGTGAAACCCCATCTCTACTAAAAATACAAAAAATTAGGTGGGCGTGGTGGTGAACACCTGTAATCCCAGCTACTTGGGAGACCGAGGCAGGAGAATCACTTGAACCCAGGAGGCAGAGCTTGCAGTGAGCCAAGATTGCACCACTGCACTCCAGCCTGGGCAACAGTGTGAGACACTGTCTCAAAAAAAAAAAAAAAAGGTTGTGGTAAAAAGCATATAATATAAAATTTACTATCTTAACCACTTTTTAGTATACAATTCAGTAGTGTTAACTATATGCACATTGTTGTACAGAAGATCTCTAGGAATTTTTCTTCTTCCATGGCTGAAACTCCACAGCCATTAAACAACATCTTCCTGTTCCCCCCACCCACCCTGCAACCCTTAACAACCACGATTCTACTTTCTGTTTCTATAAGTTTAAATGCTTTAGATACCTCAAACAAGTGCCTTTTTGTAACTGCTTTATTTTGCTTCGCATAATGTGCTCAAATTTCATCCTTGTTGTAGCATATGACAAGATTTCCTGCCTTTCAAGGCTGAATAATATTCCATTGTATGTATATGTCAATTTTTTATTCACTCATCTGTTGATAGATAAGTAGGTTGCTTCTACCTCTTGGTTATTGTGCACAATGCTACAATGATCATAGGCATGCAAATACCTTTTCAAGATCCTGTTTTCACTTCTTTTAGATCTATACCCAGAAGTGGGATTGCTTCAGTGTGGCTTTCTGGAAACCCCTGATATTCATCAGCACTAGAAAGATGCTGGTAATAGATGCTACTTTGGAGACAAGGTTGTTTTGTGTATTCCTGGGTAACAGATGTTGTGGCCTTCATGGTCTGTGATGCCAGGGAAAAGCAAAAGCAAAACAGAAAACAAGTGAAGAGAAACATCCTCCTAGAAACCCACTTTTCCTCCTGACTTCTTCTAAATGCCTAATAACATCAGCAGTTTTTAGATATGGAGCGGAGTCATTTTTTAACTGGAAAAAAATATCATTTTAAGAAAAGCAAGAGACTATGAAGGAATTGAATCTCTAGGACCTTCCTAATTGAACTGGAAATTTTGCACTAGGCCTAATTTAATTTTCCAAGATCTTTGGAGGATCTTTAATGTAATTAAACTAGAAATAAGGATAATGGAAGTTGGAGAATAAAATAGCATCTTCCATTTACTGGAGAAGAAACAACAATAAATAGAATTCCCAGCCCACAATGGCCTACAGTGTGAGATATATTAGAAGTGAATTTAAGACCACAGAAGGCCTGTTTGCAAGGGCCTAGCTAGCCTCTGAGTCCTATAGTGGTAAGGAAGCAAAGGGAATTATTATTGATTGAAAAAGAGAGGAGAAACTAAATGATATCTGCACTATTAAGACTCTTTCAACTCTGAGGAAAAGTAATCTAACTCAAAGTAGTGTAATCATGACTCTTATCACTAAAAAGTCCAAGAGCACAACTGACTCAGGTACAGCAGGATCAAGGTCCCATATGGTGCCACCAGGTCTTGATCTCTCTCACTACCTCTTAGGGAAGATTTTTCCATATGGTAAGCACTATGGACACTAATAACCCAGTGCACAGCTTAGCAGATCAACCAGAAAGGATGCGCCTTCCCTGATGACTCTAGCAGGAAAGTTCCAGTGACAGCCTTAAATAGTGCAACTTGAACCACGTGTTCATCCTCAAACCTATCACTGGGCCAATGGCCAGTGGAGGAAATCAGAGTTCTGTTATCAGAAAGTGAGTGAAGATATCTTAACCACAATGCTGGCATTGAAAAACACCAGAAATCAAAGTTCTTTCAGTGATTTTCCACCAAGAAGATAAGATGGGCTGGTCTCCACCGTCTCTTTTAGCTCAGATCCAGCTTCCTTAGTAAAACTACTCAAGGCCGAAGTCCCTGGCCACCATTACTTTATAACTGAAAGGAAACTGCTATGCAGCTTGTACATTCCACTTGGTGAGAAAGAATAAGAGTACCTCGATAGAAGGAGCAGATTTCTTTACATGGAAGTCACTAGTTACTTGCATAATACATGGATTTTCTTACTGTTGACTGTTAAAATTTTATAAACTAAAGTGCAATCGTGTGGCAGTGGGCCAGAATGATGAGAAAAGGCCTTACTGAGGAGGTGGCATTAAAATTGAGAACTGCATGAAGAAAAGGGCGAGCCACACCTTGATCTGGGGGAAGGTCATCTAAAGTTCAGAAACAGCATATGTGAAGTCTGAAATAACCACGGTGCATTTGATGTTGAAGGAATCTGCAGGCCTGGAACACCAGTCAAAGGAGACCTCACAATTACAGTGACTTGCGTGGCCCCAGATAATCTCACCATCTTTTCTCTTGACATCATTACTTGTTACTCTGCCCTGCTCACTCCAAGAAGCCATTCTTGCCTCCTTGTGGTCTTTCTAACACTCCAGACTTGCTTCAGCCTTGGGACTAATCTGCAGGCTCTTCTCTCTCTCTGGAATATGCTCCTGTTGACATTTGCCTGTCTAACTCCCTCATTCCTGCAAGTGTTTGCCAACATTTCACCTTTCAATGAGGTCTACTCTGACTACCCTATTTAAAACTGTATCCCAGCTGGGTGCGGTGGCTTACGCCTGTAATCCCAGCACTTTGGGAGGTGGAGGCGGGTGGATCACGAGGTCAGGAGTTCGAGACTAGGCTGGCTAACATGGCGAAACCCTGTCTCTACTAAAAATACAAAAATTAGCCAGTTGTGGTGGCACATGCCTATAGTCCCAGCTACTCGGGAGGCTGAGGCAGAAGAATCGCTTGAATCCAGGAGGCGGAGGTTGCTGTGAGCCAAGATCGTGCCACTGCACTCCAGCCTGGCTGACAGAGTGAGACTTCATCTCAAAAAAAACAAAAAACAAAAAGCAAAGACAAAAACTGTATCTCACTGTCTCCCACTAACTCATGCTCACACTGTGTTTTTGCACTGTATTCTTTTCTTTCCAGTTATCTCCTTCTAATACACTATGTGGTTTATATAGTATATGTATTGCTCATTATTTTCCCTCTAACAATGTGTAATTTATTTGACAGAGGATTTTTTTCTTTTTGTCCAAGGCTGTACCTGGCACATAGTAGATGCTAAAATAGTTTTTAGATGTAAGTGTGGAGGGAGAAAGGAAGAAGGTTTTGTCTTCCGAGTGTATTTTCTTATTGTGGAACTGTAATACATACCTTTGTCCTGAGGCCCCTTATCCATCTCTAGTCCTTATAGCTTGGTATGCATTTTAGCGCCTTATGCCCAGGATCTTAGCCTTGAAGATAAATGGAACAGATTGGCCTGAGAAGAGACCAAATTCCATTGGCACAACTTTCAGGGACTGTCCCTTTTCTTTTACTGCCCTGGAATATGCAGGATGCTACTGAATCAAAGTAGGTCATTGGCCAAGGACTGGAAATAGTTTTGATGTTGGCGTTGTTAAGCTGGGAAGTTTTAATGTGATAGTGTTGATTGTGAGAAGATTTGAATTAATGTTTTTATTTAAAGATTTTATTTTGGGATAGCTAAGACAACATCCTGACATAGATTGTAGCATCTGTCAAAATTTACACAAAATGTGAACACTGAAGTCCCAGGTTTACAAATAAGCCATAGCTGTGCTCGCTCTATCTTATAGCTCCTACAACTTTGTTTCTGACTTTTCCTACCTTACAGGATATGTATTTTCCAGAGAAATAGGACATTTTTATCTGTCCGTCACATCAATATTCAGAAGGGTAGACCTTTCATTATTATAGGCTTTAACATAAAACCAATCTTTGTAATATATTACCCCAAATTCCCTGAGAAAATTCCACATATTTTTATGTGTATTGGGATTGGGGCAGAGGTTAACATAAAGTACATCTATAAAAGTTTACTGCTGTGTATACGTTGACCATGGGAGGGGGAAAGCTGGAAAACATATTCCCATGATCCTTAAGAACCAGAATAAGATGCAGGCACATGGGCTTCCTTAGTCCCCAAATTGGAAACATCTGTGTTGTCCAAGTTCTCACTTTTTCCCATAATCAAAGGGGCAGCTCCTGGAACAGTGGGGTCTTTAGGAAAGAGTACCAGGACTTTTGAAACAATAACACAGGATGTCCTAAATTTCCATTAAGTATTTTTGACTCTTTGGGGATATGGGTCTGGTTTTCCATCATTGGTGGCCCCAACCATTTTGGTTGTAGAAATTGAAACAATATATGAGTACCATATTTTGTCTAAAATGTGACACCACAGATTATTATGTTGTTCACTTTTAAGAAAGAAACCAACCTGCTAATTAAATAAGTGTAAATGTTTATCATATATCATTTAATGCATATATTTTTTTTATATATACACACACACACTTTTTTTTTAGATGGACTCTCGCTCTGTCACTCAGGCTGGAGTTCAATGGCATAATCTTGGCTCACTGCAGCCTTTGCCTCCCAGGTTCCAGCGATTCTCCTGCCTCAGCCTCCTGAGTAGCTGGGATTACAGGTGTGTGCCACCACACATGGCTAATTTTTGAATTTTTAGTAGAGACAGGGTTTCGCCATATTGGCCAGGCTGGCCTCAAACTCCTGTCTTCAGGTGATCTGCCAGCCTCAGCCTCCCAAAGTGCTGGGATTATAGGCATGAGCCACTGCGCCTAGCCATTTTAAAGCATATATATTAAATAAAATGAAAATGAAAGAAATTGGTTGAGGTATTCTTAAAACTATTTCCCATGCAGACTTCAAGCTTCTGAATACATTTTCAACTTAAAGTGTTGATGGCAACAGTCCTGAGGAGTTTTCATTACTGTCTCTGGCTTTTCTACCAATCCTCTGACACTCATTCTGTAAGCTTTGATTATTGATACTTCTTTCATCTCTCCAAATTGTCAACTAAAAGTCTTCAGACTACAACTAGAATTCGGGTCCTCTGTCAAATAGTCTAAACGATTTGTTGACGGTAGCTTCAAGGGACTGCAGTTTTGTTTTCACCAAGTTTGCTTATATGCAAGCAGTGAAAACTATATACTTTGGTTGACAGCAATTGTAAGATACTATCAGCTATAAGATGCATGCTGATTTTAAAGACGTTAAAATGTAGAAGAAAACAATGTGTACCTTTTAATCTATGAAACACAATCATTCTCCCGTTACTCCATACTATCCTAACCACTTAAATGGCAAGATGAAAATAAAACATCCTTAAAACAATTCCAGCCCCTTTTCCTTTTCTTTTAAATAAAAAACAACCTTCTGGGAGATATATACTGAATTGTAAAATTTGAATAAAATAATAATAAATTATAAGCTGGAGGTTTTAAGACTATTAGTCCAAGGATGCCAAATTTCTATTTAAAATAACCCAGCTAGGCCATATTAACATGAATGCATACTTCTTTGTGTACAAATTCAATACTAATGCTGTGAACTCAGCTTTCTCAAAATTGCAGGTCTCAGAAGCACTCACATTTATTTTCTGAACCATCAGTGTTGATGAAAACCATGTGAAAATGAAGGAGCAATAAAATCACTTCGAAATGCTTACCAAATAAAGGCAGTTTTAGCCCATTAAACTTCCATTAACCAAATCACCTCCAGCACAGCAAATAATGTTGAATTTCAATTGCAGCTCAAATTTGTTAGTACAGCATGCCCTTGAATAACACCATTACGTTCAACATCATTTTGTTACAACATTGATGAGGGGAAAAATGGATTTCCAGTCAGGCCCACTATCTGGGTGGAGTTTGCATCTTCACCTTGTGTCTGCATGGCTTTTCTTTGGGTACTCTGGTTTCCTCCCACATCCCAAAGATGTTCATGTTAGATGAATTGGTGTGTCTTCATTGTCCCCGTCTCAGTGAGCGTGTGTGTGTGTGTGTGTGTGTGTGTGTGTGTGTGAGAGAGAGAGAGTGTGTATGTCCTGTGATGGAATGGTGTACTGGCCAGGACTGGGTCCTGCCTTGCACCCTTAGTGCTGGGATAAGATCCAGCCACCCACGACCCTGAACTGGAGTAAGCTGGTAGGAAAATGAATGAATGAAAGAATGAATGAATGAATACAAATTATTGTCAAATAAAAACTTGCAAAAGATGCGATAATCCCACAGAGGCACCACAATAAACAATGTAAATCTAAAGTGTTCAGTAAGCCTGCCATATGTGTGATTGTTTTTGAGCTGCATGGTGACAGGTGTTTATCCTTGACATTTTTGCTCTGCATTTATTCTTTGATTTAACCCACCACCACTATGACTGCCTTCACTCACTGATTTCCCAGAATGTGGGTAAATCATAATCTTGTTCTTATTCATCTTTTTTAAATGTATGTATGGTTCACATTTATCTTACTATTGCATATTAGAAGTGTTTTCATCTTTATTTAAAAGTTAGTTATATTTTTGTAACCAGAAATATGCCTTAGTAGCTTAATTCTTGTTTATATAATCAGCCTATGGTAAAATCATCAGCTTCTTTATTCAATTGTTTTGCTTAAAATTGCAGATTCTAAGAACACATGAGTGATGTTAAGTGAGGACCCACTGTACCTTAGTCACCTCAAATCCATTTTAGAAGTAGGTAGAAATAAATGTTGGTAAATTAAATAACCTCATATTTTTTTCAGAACATTCGGCAGAAGTTCAAAATTGTATTTTGCATGACTAAAAGCCAACCTCTTTTTCCGTTAGAAGATAAATGCTAACATTTGTATCACAATTCTTGGCCCCAACTGAATTAAAATGGAATTTGGATGCAAGGTATATATTACCCAACTGGAAATTTTTCCGTGAGTCTTGTAGTGTTATACTACTTACCGCAGTCTTGGAAGCAAGTCAAAATATTTACCAGCCCATAATTGCTAGTACCCTGTCTTCCTCAAAGGAGTAGACATACAGTAGTTGAAATAAAACCCCTATTCCTGTCTACTCAGTCTAGCACAAAATGTACTGGTATTTGAATGAGCAATAATAATCAAGGCTTTCTTCACTCAGACGTGTTGTAAATTATGAACAGAACCAATTATCAAACAAAATAACAGTGCCACATGGGTTTAGAGGGATATTTTGCCAATACAAAGCTAGTACTTATTTTTAAATCCCTAAAATACCTTATATTCTATTGTTAATCCTTCTAAACCCTTTCAATGATTTAAAAATGGTGTCTATTTGTTTGTTGTTTATCAGCAGTACAGGATAAATCATAGCAAGATGTTATTAATCAAAACAACTAATGAGTATTGAAACTGAATAAAAATTAAACTTAGTTGGTAGTAATTATCAGTCATAATAAACTGAAACTCTGGGATGTTACATCTTGAATGTTACCCAGGATAATATGGTTGGAGAACTAAAACCAAATGCAGGTGTCTGGGCTCCCAAGCCAGTGTTCTTACCCCTTTACCACATGTAATATGTGGTGGCAAAACCTCAGAAACATATGCATTGCTGAAAATTTCAACTTCTTTAAAGGTCTAACTTGACTCATCTAGAAAAAGTTTAGAAATGAAATTCTAGGCCTGGGTGTGGTGGCCTACACCTGCAATCCCTGCACCTTGGGAGGCTGAGGCAGATGGATAACCTGAGGTCAGGAGTTCGAGACCAACCTGGCCAACATGGCAAAACCCCATCTCTACTAAAAATACAAAAATTAGCTAGGTGTGATGGTAGATGCCTGTAATCCCAGCTACTCGGGAGTCTGAGGCAGGAGAATCACTTGAACCTGGAAGGCAGAGGTTGCAGTGAGCCAAGGTCACGCCACTGCACTCCAGCCTGGACAACAGAGTGAAATTCTGTCAAAAGAAAGACAGAAAAGAAGAAAGAAAGAGAGAGAAAAAGAGAGAAAGAGACAGGGAGAGATAGGGAAAGGGAAAGGAAAAGAGAGAAAGGGAATTCTGAGGGCATTGGATACTCTATCCTAAACACCGAGAGTCAAAATATATCTGAATCACATTATTCTTAACAAATAACTCACAGCAATTCAGTACTTTCAGTAGCTCCAAAGCTCATAACTGACATTAGTTAGCAATCCTACATAATATCCTGTTGAGGTAACGTATGCATTATTCACTTTACAGCACTAATGAGGCATCCAGCTATACTATACGTTTTGTGTGCTTGTTATCTGATGCCCTAGCTACTAAAACTCAGAAATGTTCTCCAAGTTCATTAATTTCTAGGACAATAGTGAGACTGTGAGAACACAATCTCAAATCTGGTTTTCAGTATATTCTGTTGCCACAGTGCTTGTCCACCACTGACTTCAGGGTTGCAATCACGTCAAGCTCATTGCCTGCAAAGCTAGTCAGTCAAACGATACCTCTCATTCTTCTACTGTTTGCCACCACATACAGGTGCTGGGTACACTGTGTAGGATCATCTGGGAGGGAACCAGGCAAACCAATCCCTGCCTGTCTGAAGCTTCCCAGGGAGCCCTGCTTTCATCATTGGTCAAATTTTTCTTGGCACTAACTTATGGATAAAAGAGATAATAAAGAGGAAAACATGATTTTATGGCCTGTTGTCTCCAATCTTGACCATAAAACATTCAACCAAGATTTCCAAACAATCACTTAATAGGTGTCTTAGCCCGTGCAATATACCAAGAAGAAAGTAGTGCCTTTGGGTGGCTTACAGTCTGGCGACCTGCCTTCTACTGGAAGTTTACTTAGGATTAGATATTAAAAAATAACAATGACCAGGAGCAGTGGCTCACGCCTGTAATCCCAGCACTTTGGGAGTCCGAGGCGGATAAATCACGAGGTCAAGAGATGGAGACCATCGTGGCCAACATGGCGAAACCCTATCTCTACTAAAAGTACAAAAATTAACTGGTCATGGTGGGCACGCCTCTAGTCCCAGGTACTCGGGAGGCTGAGGCAGGAGAATCACTTGAACCCGGGAGGCAGAGGTTGCAGTGACCTGAGATTGTGCCACTGTACTCCAGCCTGGTGACAGAGCAAGACTCCATCTCAGTAATAATAATAATAATAATAATAATAAGGCAGCTGGCTTGAATTTACAATAGGAGGTCATAATTGTTGAGTGTTTACTGTGTCCTAGAGAGTTTAAATGGATTATTTTATTTCCACAATCCCATGTTGGCACCATTTTATAGATGGGGAAACTGAGATACTGAGAGCTGAAATCACTTACATAAGTGGCAGCGCCAGGATTCAAACCCAGGTTTGTCTGCTACCAAAGTCCATGCTCTGATCTACTGCTGCTGTGGTCACAATAACAAAGACAATAGAAATTAGAATAGAGGTACACCCACCCCCACTTCCAGCTGCCTTTACCAAAATCAGACTGGTTCCTATTTAGCTAAAGCCAACTAAGAGAGGAACAATAATAGAAGTCAGGTTGAGTCTTGCCATCTTAAATAATACAAATGTGATTAATGCTAGAAACTTGTTTAGGCTAAACAAGAGAATCCAGGTGAAGGATGTGATAACACTATCATGAAAGCTAAACAAGATGGGAGAAGAGCTGTTGCCTGAAACAATATTCACAAACCTGACAAATATTCTAATTGGGGCACTGGATCTCTGTCTGTTGGCTCTACATTTGTAAGTAAACGCCAAAGGACTTTTAAATCAATGTCACCTTTTCCTAAGCCTTGAATCACTAAACAATTTATTAAGTGCATATTACAGTTTACACAGCGGTTAAAAGCCCTGGCTTTAAATTCCCATTCTGCCATTTTCTAACTGTGTGGCCTGGGGCAACTTAGTGAGCCACTGTGAACCTCACTTTTCTCATACAGAATGGGTAGTCAATTCTATATCACAAGATTGCTTATTATTTTAGACCGAGTCTCACTCTGTCACCCAGCCGGGAGTGCAGTAGCACGATCTTGGCTCACTGCAATCTCTGCCTCCCAGGTTCAAGCAATTCTCCTGCCTCATCCTCTCAAGTAGCTGGAATTACAAGCGCCTGCCACCACACCTAGCTAATTTTTGTATTTTCAGTAGAGATGAGGTTTCACCATGTTGGCCAGTTGGTCTCGAACTCCTAACTTCAAGTGATCCACCTGCTTTGGCCTCTCAAAGTGCTAGGATTACAGGTGTGAGCCACTGCACCTGGCCAATGAAACTATTTATATAAAGCATTTGATAGTGGACCTGACACATAATCTGCACTCAACAAATGTATCTACTGTTATCAGCCGTTGCATGTCCACGTACAGAACATAATAGAAAAGTGCAAAGGACTCCAAGAGGTGTTCCTTTTCATCAAGGAACATTTAATCCATTTGAGAAGATGAGACAAACAGGCAAATCAGTTAGGAATAAGACAACCTACAAGGAAGGGCTAAGCCATGTTCATGCTGTGGGCCAGAGCTTCTCAAACCCTAAAGGGCACACCAGTTCTCTGAGAGTCTGGTTAAAAGGTGGTATTTGATTCATTTAGTCTGAGGCAGGTGCCTGAGACTCTACATTTCTAACAAGCTTCCATGCGATGCTCCATGTTACTGGTTCGTGGATCACATTTTGCTTAGCGGGGCTGCTGATGTTGAGGGGTGAAAGAGGGCAGCCCAGTAAGACCTAGGATAGTCAGGGAAGCTTAGTGAGAGAGATAAAACTGAGCTGGGGCTTGAAGGACACATGGGACATGGGTGTCTAAAAAAAATTAGGTGACTTTGTAGGCACAGGAATGCCAGTAGAAGGCAGAAGCCAGGAAAGGCATGCGGGGCCATGAGGAAACATTCAACTGGTAGATGAAGTCTCTAGTCTGGTCCCACTTTGTGGAGTTAGAGCAGCAGTACCTTTCATCTCAGACAGTAGCTCTCAACCCTCTCTGGGCACCAGAACTACCAAAGCAGCTTAAAAATATATAGATATCTAAACCCCATTCCCAGAAATTCTGATGAAGCTGATATGATTTAATTGAATGTCAAGAGTTTGTGCCCCAGTTATGGAAGAAAAAACAGTGATATCAAGTAGCCATGCATCTTGAAAATTAGATGTGCTGCTACCTTCACAAGCACCATCAATATCCCAGAATCACTTAACTAGGTAATTGATGAGACCCCAAAAGCAATAGAGAAATTGAGGCAACGTGTATCTTCCACTCTACCCTTGTCTGCATTAGTACAGTAGAAATAGTTACTTAACTTTGGAAAGATTTACTAATGTCAAAGTTGTATTTTTTTTTATTTCTAATCATCTATGCCTCTGCAAGTAATGGTGAGTGTTTGATATATTCTTTCAGTGTCTTTCAGAAATTGATACTACACCATTCAATACTAATCTCTTTCTTTCCTCAAACATATAAGTCTTATAATGTAAGTTTTATTCTTTTCACTTTGCTAGTCTGGAAAGACATCAATCTCTTTCCACAATTTCTCAGAAATATTGGCTGTGGTCTCTGAAAATTTTAGAAAAATTCAGGGATTAGGTCACCAGATCCTGCTAATTTAAATGTTTTATGTTTTCCAGATATTCTGTAAGAAGTGTGTTCCTTCTTCTGCAAAAAATACTGCAAAAAATAAGGTATTTAAATCAACATGATGTAATGATTTGTCATTCCTTCAAAACCAAATCAGTCCCTAGTCAATAAGTTATCTCTGATGTTTCTGTGGAGGATAAAAAAGATATTAAGTGTGTCTATCTTTAAATCACCTTCTATAATTAGGCTTCCCTTCCTCAATGACAGGGATAAAAATTTTCTTTTCATTGTTCTCTTCTATGTAATAGTCTAAAAAACTTTTTGAGTCTCTGATGTCTCTTGCCAAATAATTCCTATTATTCAGAAGTGCTGGAGCATGCCTAAAATGACACCACTTTCTTGACCCACGAAAGACATTGAATACATATTTCCCAAAATACTTTTTTTTTCTTTTTTTGAGACACAGAGTCTCACTCTGTTGCCCAGGCTGGAGTGCAGTGGCATGATCTCGGCTCACTGTAACCTCCGCCTCCCAGGTTCAATCAATTCTCCTGCCTTGGCCTCCTGAGCAACTGGAACTACAGGCATGCCCCACCATGCCCAGCTAGTTTTTGTAATTTTTAGTAGAGACGGGATTTCATCATGTTGGCCAGGCTGGTCACAAACTCCTGATTTCAAGTGATCCACCCGCCTCGGCCTCCCAAAGGGATTACAGGCATGAGCCACTATGCCTGGGTGTATTTCTCAATATACTTTTAAAATAACATTCCTCCAAAGTTTTTTTTTTTCTTGTTTTCTAACAGGAATGAGACAATAGGGAAAACGTAAAGAGAGAGGTAGGAGGAGAGAGAGAGAGACAGAGAGAGAGAGAGAGGTGGGAGGAGAGAGAGACAGAGGCAGAAGGGTGGGTTGATGGAGAAAAAAGAAGAAAGGCACAAGTAGAAAGAAAGAAGAGAAAAGAAGAAAAGAAAAAAATCTTTAATTGTTCGAAAAGCAAAGATTAGGAGAAAATTTGGGGGAAAAACATTTCAGCAGAAAAATAAATGCAGACTGACAAATCATTGGTAAATTCTTGCTGGAGATATTATTCATTTGCCTTTCTGACTTTAAACAAGGATAATAGCTCTTCTTTAAGTTTCTAATAAAAAATGAATGAGTCCATAGGACACTGTAATACTGAAAAATGTATTATAAAAGCCATTAAACGGAGGATCCAGATTCTAAATGTGGCTCCTTGTGTACAAAAAGCTCTTACATGAGGAAATAAAATGTGGTACCTCCTCAATCAACATTTACACAAAAATATAAGGACTTACATTTGGAGACAGGCACTAACACATTGTTTTGTGTGCAGAAAACTTTAGAAGATTTGTAAATCCTTCACACCATTGATTTTTCTCTATTTCAAAGGAGAAAAGGTAGAAGAAAAAGAATCCCTTTAAAAGGAATATCAGTAGGTAAGACTAATGGAGTGCTTATGGTGTGCCAGATACGTTTGACTGTCATGATAGCCTCGTGACGCTGACACAATTTTAATTTTAGATTAAAGACCTAGTAGACACATTGAGCAACTTGACCAAAATCAAGTATGTTGTTAGTTGTGGAACCACAATTTGATCTCAGACTGCCTGACTCCAGAGCCCATAATCTTAACCAATTTGTTAAATAAAATATATAGACAAGAGTCACAAAGTCTTATATTTCAAATACCCAAATGCATGATGCTTATTTCTTTATATTTCTTTCAAGCAGGAAACACAAATAAAATCCATCCAAATGATTCTTCACTTGGAGAAGCACTAGTCAATAACAAAGAAAAACTTTGGTTCCTGTGAATTGCAAATGCATTCACATCAAAACTAATAGTAAAAACAGAAACCCAAGGTCAGTATGTTTGAGGTTCACCTTTCCGTTAGTTAAAGACTGAAATGTCCTTTAAGACGAATTTAGAATTCCTAGAACTGCCTGAACTTTAATATTCATGTCATAACACAAGTATACTTTGGTGTCATTATCATATTATTATTGGTATATTTCCGTTATTCATCCTTCATTCATTAATCAGGCAAACATCCTGTAAACAGCTAAATTTATACAGATACATAAATAGGATGGAGTTCATTGGTTACTCACTGAAATATTCAGAGACCCACAGGGAAAACATTATGTAACAAAAACTGTGGCTTGGGGAGCAACCTTTCACAGGCACTATCATTTTATCTCAAATAATTTTCTTTTCGTATGTATACTATGAAATTAAGAGCTTGGAAAGAAAGATTAAGCGTCCAAAAGGATAGTGAATTGCTTCATGATATTCAACAATCAGGAACTTTTGAGATGAAATAGGAAAAGAGGTTATCCAATAGGAATAATACAGTGCTTGCTTTGTTGTATTTTTTAGTATTTGCTATGTGCTAAATCCTTTATGTGAATTATATCTTGCTTTGAGTTCCTCAGAAACAGACTCTGTAACAAAGATTCAAGGGCAAGTCGTTAATTTGCAAGGTGTAGTGAAAACTAGAAAAGAGGTAGAGAGATGAGACAGGGAAGGGAAGGAAGCCAAGAAAGAGTGTGGGCATTATCAAGTCAGTTACCGCTCCAGGAAACTGAAGCTTAATCCCACATAAAACATGGGTATTTATCTACCAATTCCCTTTGGTCATGATTTGGGAGATGTGCCTTGGGCATTCATTCCCTGGCACCTCAAAGGTGCAGCCTTCAACAGCTTTGGATAAAGCCTGACAAAGAAATACAGACAGGGATTATTGGGAGTTGATCTGCAGACACGAAATAGGCAGACTCAATGGCTTTAGGTGGTACATCTACAGCATCTACTCCAGATGATCCAATTTAACTTCTCTATTAATATCCCTGTTCAAAAGATGAGAACACTGAGGCTCAGAAATATTGAGTAACTTACCCATAACCACACAGCAAGTATGGGGACAGAGCTTGCTTCAAAGAAGGCAGCCTGACTCCAAGGCCTGCAATCTTAGATAGTTCTCTGTACAGTTTCCCAAAAGTTACCATTTAAAAGGTAACTCCACTAGCTTCCCAAGGAAAAGATATGTCTATCCTGTTTTCACCACAAAGAAAATATAATAGAGATTTATTTTCAACACTTTCCATTGTGAAACTACTGTTTTTAAAAAACATTTCTAGCATGGTTTTCTGCATTTACAAAATACTGAATAAATGTTGAATGAATGAATGGCTCTATAAAGTTATTCATAAATACATGTGTACATAATCCCTATTTCCAAAAGACCCTACCAGCTTCCAGTTTGAAATTAGGTACAAAAATTCCATCACTTAGCCATATTTTCCTGACCTTTCTGTCTATGTTTAGAACCACAGCTTTCTACAAAGAACCCCTAAAAATTACTGGAAGGATCTAAGAAATTTCTTATATGAACTGCCAAGCTATTCCAATCACAGACTATGTGACACCCACCTTTTTCCTTCTCTTCATCTTTTCTCTGCTGAATACTGAATACTCCACATCCATCAGGAGCCTTTGCTTCTTCCAGGCATTTCCAATGCTTTCAACAGGCACCACCACTAATATGTTGCAGCTCCACAGCACCAAGCTACATGGCATTGATATGGAAGCACAGGAGGGCAGACACAGTATTGCCCTGTTTTCCAATGCATTGTATGGAGTAGTTAGTGAAAAAAGTTATCTGCATATTTACTCTGATTTCTCTTTCCACAAGAGTCTGTAGAGTACTGGGCCTGGAGGCAAGATACCAAGCAGGCCCTATGATGACTACGGATCTATTCCCTGGCCAACCTTGGACTGCTTCACTCTTAAGATGAGTCCTCTCCCTGAGGCCTTTCTGTCCTTTCAAATTTTGGGACACTCAGCCACCAACCAGTCAGCTCACCCTTGTCTAGCCCCAGTGTTACAGTAATGTTCAAGCTGGGTCCCCTAAAGTCTCCATTTATACTTGGTTGAATGCATATAATTGATACTTTATATATGATATATATATGCAAATTATATGTAAGATTAGGAATGAAACCTACTAATGTTATCGCTGCCTGATATCTTCCTCAGTCGGTCTCTAACCTTCTAACTTGCCATTCACTGTATCTACAATGTACTCAGAATATGTGCAAAACAAAGAATGAAAATTTTTAAGTTTAAAAATCTATCTTCAAAATTTGCCTAAAATCCATATTCTAGGAGCTGGAAAAGCCACAAAACTTACTTTCTTGACCTAATAATCTGACACCAGAACATTCTAATGGAAGATACAAAGAGGGATAATGTCTTAGCCCAAAAGAAGGACTCTCTAATGATGCAGTATCAGGACTTGAGGCAAATGGGTATGGGGGGACATTTTGAGCAGAAATTTTCCTAACATTTCTCAAATATTATTGTGTTGCTAAACTTCTGCTGCAATATAAAGTTTAGCATGAATGGAGGGTCCTGAGTTAGATGTTGATCAAGTCAAATGGCAATGAACTCTTGAGAAATGATCTTTAAGTGCCAAAAATCAAAGAATATTCACAGAAAGTTCCAGGTTTCAGAAAGATTAGTCTCCAATAAAGTGTGTATAGATCGGTGACTACAAATACAAGTATAATTGCATTTAACTTTTCATCTATCTTTGGGGAAAAATAAATAAAAACAATTAACTGAACCGAATACAAATTATATTCTTAGAATAACAGTTAGATTCCTATAATACAGCTACTGAAGAGGCTGAGGCATGAGAATAGCTTGAGCCTGAGAAGCAGAGGCTGCAGTGAGCTGAGATCATGCCCCCACACTCCAGTCTGGGTGACAGGATGAGACTCTGCTAAAAAAAAAAAAAAAAAAAAAAAAGTGGAGATAGTGTAATCCAGTGCCTACAAGACAGATATACAGTTAAGAAAATCAAAATTCGAAAAAAAGAAATCTCTGAAACCATTAGGTATCTAATGATCGCTATTGGACAGACAGCAATTGTGATGAAATGAATGATCACTGCCTGTGCATGCACATCGAACGTTATAGTTTAGAAGAAAGAACTTGGGGCACCATGGAGCACTCTTTTATCTGTAGAGTACTGGGCCTGCAGGCAAGATACCTGCAGGCATATCCCTTTTATGAATACTGGATCATGGACACTCTTGTGGACAAAGAGGGAAACACAGACTTTCACAACTCTAAATTTAAAAGGGATTCCACATAGTATGACTATGAATGCGGAGAAGTTTTAGGTTTACCTTAGCCCATTTATTTTACTCATATCGGCCTTTTCATGTATGAAAAAGTTAATGTAGATAGCTTAAAAAACCCATGTTTAAGTAAGTCTGAAAACACTCTTTTAATGTTTAAATTAAAACATTTAAGTGATAAGTCATCATATCATAGTTCAGTTGGTGTGCTGTTTTTCCTTTCCTAATGATACATACAACAGTAGTGTGTCTTAAAATCAATACTACTTTGTTCACTTTTTTCTTTCAGTGAATGGAAGTTCTTTTTTCATTTGTATAAATTTAAGGGGTACCAGTGCAATTTTGTTACATGGACATATTGTATAGTGGTGAAGTCTGGGCTTTGAGTGTATCCATCACTCGAAAAATGTACATTATACCCATTAAGTAATCTCTCATCACCCACTCCCCTTCCACCTCCAGTCACCATTCTGAGTCTCCAGCGTCTATCATTCCACACTCTATGCCCATGTGTAAACATTATTTAGCTGCCACTTATAAGTGAGAATATGCCATATTTGGCTTTTTGAGTTGTTTCACTTAAAATAATGGCCCCCTGTTTCATCCATGTTGCTGCAAAAGACATAGTTCTATTCTATTTTATGACTGGTCATATTCCATTGTGTATCTATACCAAAGTTCCTTTTTCTAAAATTTAACTTTATTTTAGATTCAGAGGGTACATATGCATGTTTGTTACATGAATATATTGTGTACTGGTGGGGACTGGGCTTCTAGCGTACCCATTACCCAGATGGTGAACATTGTACCTAATAGGTTATTTTTCAGCCCTCAGCCTCTTGCCACCCACCTCCCTTTTGAAGCCTTCAGTGTGTATTATTTCCATCTTTATGTTCATGTACACTCATTATCTAATTCTCACTCACAGGTGAGAACATGTGGTATTTGATTTTCTGTGTTAGTTCACTTAGGATAATGCTCTATCCATGTTGCTGCAAAGGACATGATTTCAATCTTTTTTGTGAGTGAGTAGTATTCCATGGTGTACATTTACCACATTTTCCTTATCCAGTCAACTGTTGATGGACACTTATGTTGTATACCACATTTTCTTTATCCGATGATTCACTGATGGACATTTAAGTTGATTCCATATCTTTGCTATTGTAAATTTTAGATTTAATGAAATGCTGTACTGGATATATTAAATAAATCATCTCATGCAATTTTATTCTTGAAATGACTCAATGCCACACAAGGTAACTGAGTCTGTTAGAAATCCTTCGGTTGCCAGACCAAATTAATGGTCCCGAGTTCATGACAGAACTCCAACTTATTGGCTTAAATAATAAAGGGAATTTAAAAGTTCTCATTACTCAACAATCCAGAAGTAGTTCTGGGCTTCCAGCAAAGGTTAACCTAGAAGGTAAAATAATGTAATTTAAAGATCTGGTTTCTTTCTATCGTTCTGTTGTATCATCTGTAGGGTGAGCTTTATCCTCAGGTTGGTTCTCCTTACAGCAGTGAAATGGCTATAGTAATTGTCTTTACATCTTCACCCACACTAAGGTATTATGGGATAAACTGTGGTCCTTGGAAATTTATGTGTTGAAGCCCTAACACCCAGTACCTCAGAATGTGACTGTATTGGATGATAGGACTTTTAAAGGGGTGATTAAGTGAAAATGAGCCATTAGGGTGGGACTTCATCCAATCAGACTGGTGTCTTTATCAGAAGAGGAAATTTGAACACACAATGAAACATCAGGAATGGTTGCACACAGAGGAAAAACCATGTGAGTACACAGTGAGAAGGCAGCTACCTGCAAGGCAAGGTAAAGGGGCTTAGGAGAAACCAAACCTGCTGACACCGAGATCTTGGACTTCCAGCCTCCAGAACTGCGAGGCAAATGTCTGTTGTTTAAGTCATGCCTTTACGGTATTTTGTTCTGGCTGCCCTAGAAAACTAATACACAAAGCAAGAGAGAGACTCTGGTAGCTTCTGCAAACGAGAGGAAGTATCTGTTCTCAAGAATAACAGAAAATGTCTCCATCATATTACACTGGTTCTGATTCGTTAACAAAAAGATGGAATTCACTCATTTTCTTTTGCTAATCAAGGCCCATTCCTAGGGAGAGGTAAAGTCAACTTTACTCAAACCATAACGAAAGAGTTATTTCCCATGAGTGGTTTCTCGAGTGAAATTTGTACTGAGTATGGTTCCCAGAAGGAGAAGATGCAGATGCTGAGCACCAAGGCTTGGCAAGGCCAAGTAATTTTCCCAGGACCGTAGGAGTCGATAGCAGGTTGGTTTTTCAACCCAAGTTTCCTGACTCCACTGTCTAGTGTTTCCATGCCTCACACTGCCTCTGTAGTCTGGAGAAGCATCCTCTACCTTTTTCCCCCAGTGTAAGAAAGATTTCTGCATAAGGAACTGGCCTTAGAAGGAAGTAGACTTGTGAATAAAGAAAGAAGCACTGTGTTTCCTAACTGCACCCAAACGTTTTTTAAAGCCGTGTAAAATATTAGGAGAAAAAACAAAACCTCCCCCATACATCACAATTAAACTCCCCGCCAACGCCAAGCCACCTCCATTTTACAAAAGTTCCATACTATACAACACAGTACAGAGCATTTTAAAAATTACCCTCTGGGAAAGTAATGTTCTTGAGTAGTTCTAGGATCAATACAGCATTCCCTCTGTGTTCCCTCCATCCTCCTCTCTTTCCATCAATACAAGGGAGAACAAAGGACTTTGATCAGTATGTTTGGGATAGGTAAATGAATATATTCCTTTAGAGCTACAAAACTCATAGAACCTTTTCAGAGCAACAATTTTCATATCAAATGGAACCCCTCATCCAATGTCCTTTCCAGACCACTTACCAGGAAGATTATTTTAATTTCTGTACTGACCAAAAGATGTTACTGATAGCCTGGAGCTCTTGTTGACATTAAAAGATTAAGAATTACGAAAAAGTGATTCATCCCTTTCCTGCATGCTTAGATAGTCCAAAAGTGAACTCCAAATGAAACTCAGAATGGAGAGAGGGTGCACCTCTTGTGACTCTCCCTCCTAGGGAAGGTAAGCCTTTTGTGTCACTTTTGTGGGAAGTGACAACCCCGGAGACATTGTGTGAGTCCCACTGTGCCACAGCTGCTTTTAGATTGCAAGTTGTGTATAACTCAATCTGTTCATCCCTAAGGAATAGAAGTTTTCTTACCACTGCTCACAGACTTTGAAACAAGGCTGTGGTTTGCTTGGTTCTATCCTCAATAACACCAATTTGAACACAGCTATTAACTCTCCATCAAGCAAGTGTCAGTAATGGACATTTTTCTCGGTCTCTGCAACCTCTAACCCTCCCTCAGATCTTTTTGAGACAAGCTATGAATCATTTTGCTGCTGTGGGGGGAAAAAAAGCACCCATTGACCAAATGTTAGCAGTGGCATATTGGAATTGATCCACCTACAGGTGTATACGCCTGCAATGGCTCTAACAAGGGTGTTTGCTTTGTCTATTGAAGAGTTATAAACATTTTGGGGGAGAAGTTTTTTGTTGTTGTGCAAAACAGGTTTTTACTTTTACACCAATACTGTTGAAATATAAAGCAGCATGAAACAGTGGCAAAAGATATGGAATAGAAATCCGGAAATATGATTCTAACCTGGCTCTGTACTAAACAGCTGGACTCAGGTTCTTTATCATAATATGGGAGAATCTATTCTGGCTTTTAGTCTATTAAACAAATGTTCATTGGGTTGCTATTTCATGTGAGACATTGTGCAAAGCATCCAAACTGAGAAAATACATTCAGCACTGACCTGGAAGAGTGCACTGTCTCGTAGGAGCAGGTAAGTAAACAGACACCAGTGATATCAAGGCATAAGTGCTGTGACATTGTTTAGCATAGAGTAGGTGATAAACAACTTATATTATGGAGAATTCTGTCAATATATAAACAACACTTCACATATGCCATTAATGTCCTTATTTTAATTACAGCTAAATCTAGTGTGGATTTCCAAGTAGTATAGGTTCCAGGACCTTTGGTTAAGCACAAGTACTGTTATTTTAGTGCTCTACAAAATGTAACTTTCTTAAGACAATTTAAATGCTGGAAAATGTAATCAAAATTTATCAAAATAGAATGTTTATCAAACATAATTTAATGTATCAGAATAGAATACTTAATATTTTTAAAAAACTGGAAAATGTATTAGATGTGTACTTAAACCATATTCAAGAGTGTAAGTAGAAACGTTTCTACAGAGTCATATAATTTTCAGATTGAGTCCTTTTGAAAATTACCATAAAAGATATCAGATTTGTAATTATAACATTGTAATTGTAATACATTTTCATTGAAATCCCATGTTTTGCAAAATGTTTACCTAAAGTCAGCTATTTACTTTTAGCACAGAATCCAAACTCTGGCATGTAATTAAATTTGCTACACCCCTAATTCTCAATTTTTCATTCCGTAGCAACTGTATTTCTCACTCAGAATAAAATGCGCGCACACACACACACACACGCAATTTAAATTTTAGGTAAAAAAATAAATATTCCAGCTTTATTCTGCAGGGTTTTTTTTTTTTAATTACTCTTAGCTTTTGAAGTTTACATGCATTGTAAATGCATGTAAACTCTGCACACTCTCAACCACCACAAAAGAATCCCACAAATTGGTGATAAATATTTTATTTTATTATTTTTTTTTATTTATTTGTTTTTGAGACGGAGTCTCGCTATGTCATCCGGGCTGGAGTGCAGTGGCTGGATCTCAGCTCACTGCAAGCTCCGCCTCCCGGGTTTACGCCATTCTCCTGCCTCAGCCTCCCTAGTAGCTGGGACTACAGGCGCCAGCCACCTCGCCCGGCTAGCTTTATGTATTTTTTAGTAGAGACGGGGTTTCACCGTGTTAGCCAGGATGGTCTCGAACTCCTGACCTCGTGATCCGCCCGTCTCGGCCTCCCAAAGTGCTGGGATTACAGGCTTGAGCCACCGCGCCCGGCCTGTGATAAATATTTTAGCAGAAAATAAGTTGTATCTTCTCTCCTGGACTTTTGCTATTATGTAAGATTAAAAATTTTTTTTTAATTGTCTAACCTCTGGCTCAAGCCTCTTATCAGTTGTTTGGGGTTCTTTTTTTTTTTTTTTTTTTGGAAAGGAATCTCACTCTGTTACCCAGGCTTGAGTGCTTGAGTGCAGTGGCGCAATCTCAACTCATTACAACCTCTGCCTCAGGGTTTAAGTAATTTTCATGCCTCAGCCTCCCAACATAGCTGGGATTACAGGCATGTGCCACCACACCCAGCTAATTTTTGTATTTTTGGTAGAGATAGTGCTTTGCCATGTTGGCCAGGCTGGTCTCGAACTCCTGACCTCAAGCAATCTTCCTAACCTGGCCTCCCAGACTGCTGGGATTCCAGGCATAAGCCACTGCGCACAGCTAGGGTGTGGCTTCTTATCTCAAGTTAAATTTCTTTTTGAGCTTAATATTCTGACAGGTGGTAAAAGAAGAAGAATTGCTCTAAAACAGTTTGATGCATTTTAGTTATTCAGTTTAGACATTTGGTGTCATTGTCTTCAAGCTAAAAATATTTATAAACACATTCTATCAAAATCTTCAAATACAAATTGGCCATATTTCTTCTTTTTTTTTTTTTTTTTTTTTTTTTTTTTTGTCTTTTTGCCACATGTATCTTCGTTACTTGTTTGGAAGATACTTTTTAAAAAGACTGGTTTTAAGATTATACGTTTGAGACATTCTAAGCTAGCTTTTTATTTTCAAATAATAAAGCTTTTTTAAAAATCTGCAAACCAGTACAAGTTAAAACAGAGCTGCTTACATTTCAGCATCTACTCAATGTCTCTTGCTAAATTAATATTCTTTGTTTGAAGCAGCAATAATTATTCTACCTTTGGGCTTTATGCAATCTACGTTTACTGTGAAAAGAGAGAATTACTCCATTTTGGTCTGTGATTCAATTGCTCAAAAGTTAAGGATTGGAAAGTGAAGGAGTGAATTTCAGTAAATGGACTTTCTCTGGGAAGAAATCTTTGGTTCGTTTACCATAGGTAGGCAACCGCTACTGGCCATTATTTCTAAAGCATCCCTGCTCAGGACTCAGAGATTGCAGTGGTAAAGCTCTGACAGCTTTCTCTGTCACTGAGGCAATCTGATGGATGACTCTCTGCCACCCCAGAGGAGAGAAATCCAGTGCTCATAGGACCTTGGGACAGGGATAATGTTAAGTATGGAAGTAAAATATGGAATTTTCTGAGGTTTGAGTACTCACTTTCCCAGTTGCCAGGGGTTATTTTGTGTACTTATTTTTACCATAGTTACATGTCTATGACTGTGGTCCTATGGAGGAGCTGGGGCACGTACCTCCTCTAAAGTGTGATGATGGGTTTGTTTTGTTTTGTTTTGTTTTGTTTCTGAATACTTGAGTTTTCATGGTCCTTAATGAGTATGGGTTACAACTTCCCTTGAATGTCTTTTAATCCTCATGACAACCTTCTGGGTTGTGCAGTTTTTATTCTCATTTTACAGATGAGGCAATTGAGGCACATGGTGTTAATTATTAGTAATTATTAGTTATTAATAACTTGCCCATGGCCTCACAAATGATGGTGATAGGTTAGCAAATCTACACTGCCAAACTCCAGACCCTGTACACTTAAAAACTAAGGGTAATTCTACACATACAGTGGACCATTCTTCTCTCTTTCCAGAATATTCAGAATATCAACACTATTCCCAGTATAGGCCAAGATAGCCAAAGCAGAAAACTGAAGAATCTTCTTGGGAAAACCTGAACTGTCCCAGATAAAAGTCCTTTATAAATGGCAAACTGAGGAATACTCCTATAACCAGTTAGCTCTGCCCAAGTACACAGAACTGCAAGTCAGGTTTGTAGCCCTGACACTTAAATATACACAGAAAACAAAAATCACTGCCCTTTCTTTAGGAAATACACAAGTGTGAAAGATAAAGCCCAGAAAAAGCAAAGCTAACATCTTAAGTTGAAGAAAATTTCAGAAATATAATTCATCTTCTTAGAGTGATAACAGGATATTTCAATCACAAAGTCAAAACAAAGTGCTATGCGAAAGGAACTATCACACCAAACAGTATAAAAAACTATGCACAACACAATAGAAGAGAAGGCAAAGACTGTAAATCAGCAAACCAAAAAAGAGAAAAATATAAGTGCAAATGTCGCCATTAGTGAGAGAAAATAGAATTAAAACCACTCTGCAATACAAGTTCACAATCATTAAGTTGGAGAAAATTAAAAGTTGATGCAGCATGTTCTGGGAGTGGGAGGGTAAATGTTTCAATTATCTTTTGAAATCAATACCAAGCTAGAAGTGAGCACATCGTATGACTTGCAATATTACTTTTAAGTATGAATCCTAAATCGTAGTAGAACTACAGTAACAAAGTGAAGGGAAGTGAACGGGGTATGGGTGACTTAAATGGAGATAAATCTTCAGTGAACATAACAGGAATCCAATAAATAATGTCTAAAATTGAAAAATCACGAAATAGAAAATTTAAGCGCTTTACGATAAATGTGGAGAAAAATAAAAATAGTTAGCCGAAAGGTTACAAATATTTCCCCTTGAGATTGGAACTCATGGGTTGAGAAGAAGTGAAGCAAGGAGCTGCTAATTTTTTCATTATATGCCTACTAGCACTATTTGGTTATTTTGTTTCACTAGGTGCAGCTATCACCTGTATAAAATTATTTTTAATTAAGTTAAAACTAATTAACATAAAAATGTATAGAAAGAGGGTTTGCCATATATATGTATTTTTTGAGATGGAGTTTCACTCTTGTTGACCAGGCGGGAGTGCAGTAGCGCGATCTTGGCTTACGGCAAACTCTTCCTCCTGGGTTCAAACATTTCTCCTACCTCAGCCTCCTGAGTAGTTGGGATTACAGATGCGTGCAAGACGTTTTGCCATATAATTTAAAGGTGCTGACAAATCACCAGAAACATATTCATAGACCACATTGACAACCATGGGCTACAGGTAAAGGAGAAATAAACAGAGGTGTCAGAGAGGCTGCGGGAGATGGCATCCAGGACCGGGGGGGATGTCGTGTGTGTGACAGTCAATAGCACAACATCAGTGGTCACAAATGAAAAGGAATCAGGGTGGTTATGGATGCAGCTTCGATGACAGAAGCCCAGGGAATCCTCATCTGCAGGTAATGTCAGGGAGGAAAGTGGGGGATGAGGGGACTGAGGTCTTGAAAGAGTACAAAAGAAAACCTTAAAATCAGAATTCTCCTCTCTTTTCTGAAACTGGCCTTGCATTGACTACCTTTTGTTCTGTGTTATATAAGCCATGGCCACCATACAGAGCAGGGTGAGATGGGGAGTGGAGCTTTAGCCCCTTCACTGCAATCTCTCTCCAATGTCATCCTTAATAAACACTCAAATAACCATCTACAACTAAAACCCTTTAAAATTACATTGTCTATACCTTCAAGACAAGTCCTCTCGCTCTTTCTTTCAGACTGTTGTTCTAAGCCCATCCCATTCAGAAATGTTGAAAATCACATTAATACAATCAGAGCTTGGAAATACGTGTTTGAAAAAGGAATCTGACCTTTTCAAGAATTGAGAACGATGCAAAATCTAGCTTATACACAGTGGCTACTCTCTCCCAGGTTCTCCTGTACACTCACTCAATCAGAATCCTGCAGCCAAGAAAACAAAGATTTCAGCTGTGAGAAGGGCGAGAACTTTGTTGCTTGGCTCTTGAAGGCACAGGAATGTCCAAAATATGCCCCTAGCGTGCACTGACAAAGGGCCCCTTCCCAGAAGAAGGACGGGTTACACTCAGTCAAGGAGCCCTGTGTAGATCAATCTACACGAGAGAACTGGGCCCGGAGACACTGTGTCCCATGGGGAAAACCCCCCGGCACGTCCTTTGATTGAAAATTCTTCACCCTCCCAGAGGAGAGGAAGTGGAGTTCAGTGTGTTACAAATCTTCATGACACTTATTGAATTGGATAGGAAAACAGCTTCATCACTGACCTTTGCTATGATTCTCCACTGAAATGTTAGATGAATCTAAACTTGACTGAATGGATTAGGAAAGAAACATGGAAATGAGAAACTCTCCATCCTAGGTCATGCCATACTGTGGGTTTAAAAAAACATTTGTACCCCTCTGTGCCTTGCACAGTGCCAACAAGGAGGAGCGCTCCGGAAGATCTGCTCATTAATGACAACCTTTGAAGAAGGCAGCTTTCCCGCCTCAGTGACTGAAAGGACAAAAGGCTCAGCAAGTTCAATTTGCTGGCAGAACTGGTTGGTGACAAGTGTTAGAGGGGGCGTACTTTTTGCAAATCACTGCCATGGCTCATGGAAATTCTTAAACATAATAAAAGCAGCCCTTGAAAACATTTGAACGTTAGGAAGTCAAAACAATCTGTCTACGGACTTCGGTTTCCAAAGGCAGCCATCCAATGACAGTTCTTGTATTCTTATTTCACAACTCTTCATCTTTCTGTTCTTGTTATTGAGCCTTTTTAAAGAAACAATGAATTTTAATCAGCAAAATAAAAGATGAATGATTTCAATCTGAGGTCTTACAAAATCATTTGGAACAGAGAAGGCTAAATGGAATTTCAAAGGCAACAAAGGAAAGAATATAAGATCAGGTAAACGCAAATTTTCCCAACGCATTCAATCTGCAAATATTTAAGTTCCTACCAAGTTCCAGGTACTGTCTGAGGCACTAGGCATGGTGTTTGTTTCTGGGTAATATGATAAACCTGAGTCTATACTGGGCAATAGGACAAACGACATACAGTGGAAAAATTTACAAATATTTATATTTCTTCCGTGTCTTTCTTTGCAGTTGCTGTATAAACTCTAGCCGTACACAGTGATCAGCTTGGTTTTATAACAGTAGAGACAGCAGCAGGACACTGATTAGTGCTTCTGGCAATGGAAAAGATTATTTTGATCTTAATCTCAATATCTTCACATTGTGACATTTAAGTTTTTTTAATCAAACTTGCTTTAGAAGTATTCTCCGGGCAACATTCAGAAATCCTCTGCTTTCTGATTAGTGTCCACTGTGTCCACCTTTTAGCACTCTCAGTTGATTTCAAGACTGAGCCTTAAAAGGGGAGCAGTAAATGAGAGCCAACTTGGGGACCGCAGGTGCTACTCGTGCCTCATTGCTGATTTACTTCTTCTCCTCAGTCACCTGATGAAATGTAGCCCTCTCCCTTCTTCCCCTCTTGCCCAAGATATTTACCCCCTTACTAAGAAGGGGCCAGGAGCTGGTCTGGCAGGAGCCACTGGAGTCTGGTCCATGGGGGGCACACAGGTACAGAGGAAGCACTGGGGTTTGGAGTTACACAAGCTTAAATTCTGCCTTTATTTCTTACTGGCTGTATTACTCCAGGTGAGTCAATTGACCTCTCTGAGACGCAATGTTTTGTTCCTTGAAATGTGGATAACAAAGCTCATCTCATAAGACTGTTAAAAAGACCCAGTAAGTCGATGCATGTAAAGCACCTATCACAGTGCTGCATTCATGCCAGGTGCTCAGATAGTTTCTCTCTTTTTATCCCCATTTCTCCTCTCTCCTGATGCCAGCAGCCTCTCTGGGGATCAGGAGCCCTCTTCACCCTGAGTCTGGTTCAGCCCACTGCCTGCACCTTCTAAAATTATATAGTATAGTATTACAGAGTATGAATAATAATAAATAGTATTGTTCTAGTATAGTACTATATTACATCATATATACTATATAATATCTACTATATAATAGTATTATAATACTATAATAATAATAAAACAATATTATTATTATTACTACTTTCACTTAAGCCATCTTTTCCTCCTCCTAATCTAGGCAATCCAACTCTCAAAATATGTTTCTTGTGTTTTCCCATGCCACAATCATTTAAAAACTAAAAGGACTGTCTATTGCCTGTCAATGATTTGACAGAATCTTCAGGCATTGCTCATGAATAAGTAATCTTAGTTGTGATATGGCATCTACCATTTTCCTTCTGCCCTGTTCAGGCACTTTGACTTCTCTGTTCCTTTGTTCTGCAGGCTTATCACCCAAGGTATCCATGCCAAGGGCGCTACTGGCAGAAACATCAGTGTGGCCACTGGGCTTAACCTCTTACAATACAAATAATGCTCCATTTGCTCATCAGCCTTATGTTCTCATGCAGCCACTCTATCACTGGCATTCATTGCCTCAGAATGAGAACAGGTACATCCTGCAACCAAGGAGTCATTTGTCAAAGATTGTGGCAAAGCTCACATCTTAAATCCACTAGCAAGCAATACGCCTGAAATGCAGGTTTCCTAAATTTATTTTTCATATCATGAGCAAAACTAGAAACCTGTTTGTAGAGGTTAGTAAAGAATATCTGGTGTACAAGGGATGAAGAAAATGACATAAGAACAAAGTACTTTGTGCATTCAGATGATATGCTACAAAGTGCCTTACACTGTTAGGTAAGGGAAGCTGAATTGCATCCTAGTGACTTAAATAAACAGCTTTGTGGCTAGCTAACCAACTAAGACCAAATTCCCACATAGTATTTAATCTGATTATACCCCAGTGTTTATAAAATGAAATCTATTCCTCTACTGGATTTCCCTACCTTTCTTGCTAAATCTCATAGTTCCCTTTGTAAGCATTTAACATAAAAAAAAATTCATTTGTCATCAAATTGCTTTACTGTAGAACCTGTCTTTATCCAAAGCAAATAAAAAAAACTACTATGTTTGAGTAAATGTCAAGTTTCTGAAGCATATTTAAATAATTGTGGCAAGTCATAAAACATGATTATTCATAAATAATACCTGTTGTTATCACTTCAGTTATAACTGAACTGAGAGAGGAAAAACACAGAATTTCTTTCCTCTTTTCCTATCTTAGAGTGAATTTTTTGCTTTTAACTCACTAAAAACTCAGTACAAGTTCTAACATTTTGAAATATTAGCTAATATTTTTCTTAGCACCTACCACAATTCAGGGTAATTTGTGGCTTGGATTAAACAAAAGTTCCTTTGACAGTTTTTAAACTTCAAACAGAACTTAGAGCTTTTTTCTTTCACTGCAGATTTTTTCAAGTTTTGAAAAATTATTTACCTAAACATTTGAATTAAGAAAGCTGAAAAAGAAGAAAAAAGTAATTTTTTAAAAACGTAGAAGGAAGGAGATAAACACTGTAGCAAAAATCAATAAAATAGACAACAAACCAAAACATCATTTATTTTCTGAAACCACTTTTTAAAAAAGGTATAACATAGGCAAACCTCCAGTAACACTGCACAAGGGAAGAAAGCATAACAATGTTTAGAATAAAAAAATAGATAAAAACTCAGACACAAGTCAATTTTGAAATAATGGGATCACTACGAAAAACTACAATCTGGGGCTTTATAAATCTTAAATTAAATAAAAAGAATTTAAGAACTAAATACTGAAATTGACTCAACAAGAAATCAAAACCCCAAGAAACCAGAAACAAAGACATTGGATTAATAGTCAGAAACCAACTTCCAGAAGGCAGTAGGCCTAGGTTTTGGAGAAGACTTTTCCAACAAGGAAGAGAAAATTTCAATGATATACAAATTAAACCAGCAAATAGGGGAAAAAAGAGAGAAGAAATTCAAAATACATTTTATGTGGCTAGTATATTCCTCAATAAAGGGAAGAGAAAGAGAGAAAGAAACACAGAGACAGAGAAGAGAGAGAGAAAGAACAGAAAGAGAACATTAATGCAGGCTCTGTTAGGGGGACTTTGTGGGAAGGAGGCTCAGTAAGCCAGTTAACTGTCAAGGGTTATGTGATGAAAGACTAGGCAAGAAAAGGGAACTTTTCCTCTTAGTTACAATCTGGATTTCTTTTATATATGTATGTATTGAGAGCTCCAAGTAAAACATTGAATTCATTTTCAATAGCTTTTGGCTATTTAAATTTATTCCTTAAAAGTGACTACATAGGCTGGGCATGGTGGCTTACACCTGTAATTCCAGCACTTCAGGAGGCTGAGGTGGGCAGATAACTTGAGGTCAGGAGTTCGAGACCAACCTGGCCAACATGGCAAAACCCAGTCTCTACCGAAAATACAAAAATTAGGTGTGAGGGGTGGTGGTGCGTGCCTGTAATCCCAGCTATTCAGGAGGCTGAGGCACAAGAATCGCTTGAACCTGGGAGGTAGAGGTTGCTGTGAACCTAGATCATGCCACTGCACTCTAATCTGGACAACAGAGCAAGATCCTATCTCAATAAATAAATAAATAAATAAATAAATAAATAAATAAATAAATAAATAAATAAATATAAAAGTGACTATATAGAGTGATCGACAAGTTGGAGGGTCAGGAAGATTTATACAGTCTATATAATGCAATATTCTGATAGAAATAATGAGGATTCTTTATCCTTTGTGAATTACTCTTCACATTGCCAGATCAGTTGCCAAATCCCAAGAATCACTGTGAAAATAATCTCATCATCTTACATTTTTAATCATAAAATACATCTCACATATACACACACACAGTGTATGCACCACCAAATTTAGGAAAAACTCAATGTAAATACCTTGTAGCTGGCCTGTTTTTCACATATCTCTCCTCCTCATGTATTGAGTTTTGATCTCAGGTGTCATGCCTTCCACTGTGGTTTACCATTCTCCCTAAACAATGTGCTGACAAGTTCTTCACATTTTTCAACTCCACAACAGTGAATCTCTACCTTGATTTTTTCAATGATTGTTTTTTTGAAACATAGCTAGACTGGTACAAGTAGCCATGATTCATTCATTTTTATTGCTGTATAGTATTCTACTGTTTAAATATACCACAAATTATTTTTAATTCTAATGATGAACATTTGTCATGTTTTCAGTTTTTAGGTGTTGTGAATAATCTCATGATGAACATTATTACATATGTATCTGGAAGTGCTTGGGCACAAATTTTTCTTGGGTGTAGACTGGAAGGATGAAATTCTGGGTCAATAATCATGTAAACTTTAATTTTCACAAAACAATGCTGAATGATTTTCAAAAGCAGTTTTACCAATTTATATTCTCACCAGCATTCTGTGAGTTCCCATTGCTCTTCATTATCAGATGTTTTATTTTTTGTGAAATTGATAGTTATAGAATTGTAATGTTGTTTGCATTTACCTGATTCATAGTAAGGTTGGTTTATTAATCAGTGTTCTCCAGAGAAACAAACCAATAGAATATATGCATATGTGGAAAGAAATATACTATAAGGAATTGGCTCATGTGATTATGGAGGCTGGCAAATCCAAAGTTCGAAGGGTAGGCCAGCAGACTGGAGACCCCGAAAGGCTAACACTGCAGTTCTAGTCTGAAGGCTGGATGGCTAGAGAGCCAGGAAAGCCAACGTTCTAGTTCAAGTCCAAAGGCAGTCAGCAATAGAACCAGCAAGAGCCGACATTGTAGATAAAATTTAAAGGCAGTCCACTTGAGAGTGATTTCTTGCTTGGCAGAGACTGGCCTTTTTGTTCTATTCAAGTCTTTGATTGGATGAGTCCCCCCAACATGATAGAGGGCAATCTGCTTTGCTCAAAGTCCACCAGTTTAAATGTTAATCTAATCCACAAATAACGAAATAAAAACACTCAGAATAATGTTTGACTAAGTATCTGGGCACTCTGAGGTCAAGCCAAGTTGACACACAAAATTAACCATCACACTTGGCATATTTTCTGTATCTTTTCTTGACATTAAAAGATAATGCCAAGGTCTAGTTGAGAAGAATTTCTTTGGAAGGAGGTCTTCCCTAGAAATGTGCAGCCATTTCTCAGTGCCCAGCCAAGTGAGGAATTGTTCAGCTCAGGCTTTTTCACCAGCCTCTGGCTTCTCACAAAGACTCAGGGAGCTCCTCCAGGTCATGGCTTCCCCAGAAACTCCACTTCACATTCCTACAGAACCTTCTTAATGTAAAGCAGAGCCTGCTATGTCAACACCAAGAGCAGCTGAAGAAACCAGTGAGCTGAGGGAAGTGCTTCTGAGAATTTCCCTGACACTGAACAACAGACGATCAAGCAGATCTTGATGCCACATGAGCCTATGAAGATTGACAGTACTCTCTGCCACCGTCCTAAATTTTGTTCTATTCAAGTCTTTGACTGATTGGATGAGGCCCCCCAACATGATAGAGGGCAAACTGCTTTGTTCAAAGTCCACCAATTTAAATGTTAATATAATCCACAAATAACCAAATAAAAACACTCAGAATAATGTTTGACCAAGTATCTGAGCACTCTGAGGTCAAGCCAACTTGACACATAAAAGATTGACAGTACTCTCTGCCACAGTCCTAAATGAAGACTACATAAAGAAGCCTGAGCTCAGGGCTAACCAATGAAACTTGAGTTTTCGTGTCTGTTCATGAAGGAAAGTTGTCCAACAGTAAGACTTCTATTTCCCAATGTAAAACTCTCTTGTATTTACAAAAATGACACCTTTACAGAGTTAACAATTTCTGTACAAGGAAAATCTACATTTTCTGCGTTTTCAAAACTCTATTCAGTAGCAATTTATTCTCAGAAATGTTTACATTATCATACTTTTATTTTGTTATAAGAACTATTTTCATAAAATCTTGACATTAGTGAAAGCAAGACCTAAAAAAAAAAATAGATAATACTAAACTTGTAAAAGTCATTGTATCAATTTTCATTTCCATCAATGGTGGTGAAGTTCCTATTGCTCCATATTCTCCCAAATCTTAATTAATATTGAACTTTTAATTCATTTTTCTTTTTGTCTCTGTTTTTTTAATTTCCAGCTTTATTGAGTTATGGTGGACAAATAAAAAATACATACATGTAGGGTGTACAATATGATGTTTTAATATATGTATACATTGTGAAATGATTACTACCAGCCAGTTCACATCTCCATCGCCTCACATCGTTACCTTGTGTGTCTGCGTGTTGAGAACATCGAGATCTACCCTCTTCGCAAATTTCAAGTATATAGTATCATTTTATTTTTGCCAATTCCAATGAGGAATATTTCAGTGTATTTTTAGTGTGCATTTTCTTGATTACTAAGTTTAAGCATCTGTTCATGTTTTTAGCCATTTATATGTTTTTGTCTGAAGTGCTTTTTGAAGACTTTTATTTTTTTTTTATTGAGTTGCCTTTGACTTTTTATTAATTTGTAGAAGTTTTTCACTTATAAGCATTGCAAAATTTTTCTCCTACTTTTCCTCTTATAGGATTCATAAATAAATAAATAGATGGCCTTCCTTTTAATGTAATATTATCATTAATTATTTTCCTATGATGTTTATACTTTTGTGTCTTATTTTTTAAAAAAGTGTTTCCCTACTCCAAGATACTCTTTCTATTATTGTTCCCCAAGTCTTAAAATTTTCAACTTTTGCCTCACTATGTGTCTAATCTGTCTGCAGAATACTTTTTGTGTATTTTTGTGTTAGAGGGCCAATTTATTTTCAACACAGGTAATCCAAGGTCTTAGCATTATTTATTAAAAACTCAGTTTTACCTGCTGATCTGCATGCTGCTTCTGCCTTATATCAACATTCTGTTAGTTGATATGTCTGTCTTTGAGCCAATAATCACACTTTTAAGAATACAACCATTCTTAAGATACTTAACATCTGGTAAAGAAATATCTCTGCTTTTATCTTCTTACTTGAAGCACTTAAGCTACTCTTAATCCATCTGGTCTTCCAAATACATTTTAGAATTAACTTAAAAGATACCAGGAAAAAAACCCAACAACTATTGATTGAAATTTTGAAACTGCATTAAATTTGTAAATAAATTTAGGAAGAATTGAGGTATCTATAAGTAATTGCTTTGTCTCTCTCTTTATGTGTGCATAAGTATGTGTGTGCATCTACAGAGACCTTGCACATCTTCTATTAGATTTATTTATAGGTACATTTGTTGATGCTTTTGTAGATATCTTTTTAAAATTTAATTTTCTAATTTTTGCTTGTTTTACAAATGTGATTGATTTTGAAAACTGACCTAGCCATCTTTCTAAATATTACTAATTCATAACTTTATAAATTTATTTGTTTTCTACATAGACTATAATGTCAGTTTTGTTTCTTCTTTGTTTATATATTTATTCCTATCATTATCCATTTACTGGGACATCTAGTATAATGTTGGATTAAGGCAGCGAGAGTAGATATTTTATCTGTCTTTCGATTTTGAGTTTTTGAGAATACTTACATAGTATCACAATTTACCATGCAGTGTAATGAGGATCTTTTGGATATGACTTTTAAAAGTTCAAAGCAGTTCTAATGTAACTGTTTTGTTGTTTAAAGGTTTTATCATGAATAGTATTTGAAAACCTTGGGAGCAAAAACCCTATTTACTCTCTATCATTCTGGGTCCTTATGCTTTAGCTGTGCCTCGGAAATAGTTTATAGCTGAATTATACAGCATTTTGATCCCATATGACAAATTTTCATTTAAACTAGTAATTTCATCTATTTACCTACACAGTAACAAAGGATATATTTGGTTTATTTCTACCACCTGATTTGGGGCTTTCTGTTAGCCACACCTTATTATGCTTCCTTTGTTCTCCATTCTTTTGTTTTTCTTATTCCATCTTTGCCCTATACTAGTATGGAAGTTATGGATGCTCCATTAATTTAAAATTTATCCTTGCAATTATCTTTCATACATTACTAGGTTTAAATTTCATCCATATTTTAATCTCTCTCCAAAAAAAAATTCAAGAAACTTTAAAAATAGCATTCAGTATTCATTTGTTGGGGGAAAAAGTCTTTATTTGACCCTCCTTCTTGAAAAACATAATCCTAAATTGATAGTTGTTCTTTTATGGACTTTTAAGACATTATCCCACTGTTTCTGACTTCCACTGCTACTTACAGCAGTGAGAAATCTGCTGTAAGTATTTTTGTTCTTTTTTCTGTCTATGCCCTGCCTTCCCTCTGCCTACTTTTAAGATCTTGTTTCCTGAAGCTTTAATACAGTATATCCAGTGTATTTTTTTTTGTTAACTTTGCCAAAGATCAGTTGATTGTAGGTATGTGGCTTTATTTCTGGATCTTTTGTTCCACTGATCTGTGTTTCTACTTTTAATACCAACACCATGCTGTTTTGGTTACTATAGCCTTGAAATAAAAATTCCCACTTTAGCAGAAAAGGAAATGGGCATTCAAAGAGCTTAGGAACTGTACCCAAGGCCAGTGGTAGTCAATGATTTTCTTTCCACTATCAGATTGGCTCTAATACTAATGATAATCCTTTTACATTTTCTCCTACAGTAAATCTTTAATACAGTATATTACAGCTGGTGTTGATAAAATGAATTGAGATTCTTAAGGCAAAGATGCTAAAATGCAAATATTTCTTTTTCTCTTGGTATTTAAGTTACAAGAAATAAAAATTCTTTATTTTAAAAAATGAACTTAAAATTGAGTTTTGTACTGGTTCACAGCAGACAGCAATCACAGAAAGGCAAAGTAGCATGTGAAGTGATCTTTAATAAGCTATTTTGCATGTTTTCTTATATTTATGGCTTTGCTCAAGGGTCAGATGCTCAGGTTTTAGAGTAATAACCACAGGAAGCTCATTTAATCAATTATAAATGATAGAACAACATATTTTACAATAAACATTTTTGAAAGTGTACAAAATCAAATAAATGAAATTACACAGCAATTAGTAGAATAAGGTTGAATTAATGTGCTACAGAATAAGAGTATACAAGGCTCTAATATTACCTTGTAATTCTAATTTTATCATTGCTCCTAAAAATTCAAAGGTAGAAAAGCATCTTTCTCAAGATGAGAGAACTTCAGAAACCATCTTTGAAGAAGCTAAGGGTAAACTTTGGAACTTCGTACAATACTTTTTACAATTGACTTGGAAAATTTGCCTTGCAGCTCTCGTTTTTCTCATGCTAACTTCCCGTTGTAAATGTAAGCAATATGAGACCAGGGTTTTGATTAGATTCCATTTCCTCAGAAATTACAACTTTAGCTTTAAATGCTTGAAGAACTTCTCGATATTTCATGGTTTTAATTTTTTGGCCTGTGTTTTAATGCCTTTGTTCTTCATTCAAGAATTTTATATATCAATTTTTGGAAATGAGAAGCTTGAGAGAATCTGCTGCCAGTACTTCTGAGACTGACTGATCTCTTTGTTCACGTTGATACAAACTTGGTAAGATCTCCTGAAGCTTATTTTTTTCTTCAATAAAACATCTAAAATTTGATATTTCACACATTAATCTAAAGCATTCCATTTGGGTAATTAGGATCTTAATATAGACTCTATACTGAGTAAATCAGAAACCAAAATGTTAATTAAATGTGACATAATCAAATATTTAGGGCTAGCTGTTGAGTATTTATCTTAAGTAGTCCATAATTAGAAATGAAATAAAAATCCTGTACAAAACCATCATAATAATTATCAAGAAAAGTTAGTAATCAACTATTCCTACATCCTGCCATAGCAAAGCTTGTATAAAGATTTATACGTGCATAGGTCTGCCAGAGAACCCTACAATAAAAAAGACAGGCTGACATTTAAAGGCAATAAAGATAATAAAAATTATCAAAGTGAAATATCAAATCAGGAGCTTTTTGGCCTTAATGACTTTGGAAATAAGGGGCCTCTGGAAACATACCATGCCAGATCCTGTAGTATTTTATGTGGTTGATCTCCAAGTATCCATATAACATATATCTGCCATATTATACTAACTTAAGCCCAAGAGAGAATCCTGGATCTGAAGCATTGCTTCTATCTCACAATTTTAAAAGGTTCCACAGTACCTGATAAAAAGCATTAAGCAAATACTCACTGAATGTATCAGAGGATCAGGTTTTAATTTTCTATGGAAAAGTCTAAGGAGACATCTCAGAATGTTTCTATTTTTTCAAGCATCTGTCCTAGCATTATGGCTCAGTTTCAAGATAAATTAATTTTGCTGGAAAAAATTCTGCCCGTCTGTCCATTAAGATTCATTATGTTGCACGTAAAATAGGATGAGCAAAAAACATGGGAGAGGAGGATTCATTCTCTCTTCATCATCAAAGGAAAGTCCTGGGCTTGACTGCAATTGGACTGTCACATGCCCATTCCTATGCCAATGGCAGCAAGGTGATTGTGCCACACACTTCAGCCAATCAGGGCTCACACGAAGCTAAGGTGGCAGCAATCTCACCCAACTGAGGGCTCAAAATAGGGAAAGGGCAGTTCTCAAATGGAAATTTTGGTGCTGATAAAAAAGAGATGAAGATGGAAATGACTAGACCACAAAGAAATTTTGGTGCTGATAAAAAAGAGATGAAGATGGAAATGAGTAGGCAACAAAGAAATGTTCCACTGATTAAGACAATGTTTATCTCTTATAATTTCTTATTCCAGAAGGCTATATTCTAAACAACACCTAGGATGCCTAAGCTTTCTTAAACTGTTTTTGTTTGCATGAAACTCCTGAGTTAAAAACTAAGAGTCATTGTTAGAAATTTGAGTTTGGAATTAGAATTGAGACACATGCTATGTGAATACAGGGTCCTACAGCCCACATCTCAAAAACTGCTTAATACTGGTGTCAGTAACTCACACACCAGTAATCACTAGGGCTACAATCATGCACGTTTGTACAAATAAAGTTGATAAACCTTTGTAAGTCTATTACTAAAATTTTACCTTTCATTAATAGGCTATATTTCACTAACATTGTGAATAAATAGGTATCTGCAAGACTTGAACACATACTCATCACATGGTTGAGTACTGAGAGCAGTTTTAGATACTGGCAAGTTTCAGGACCTCTGACTATTCTGGGAGCTTCATGAAAAGGAAGTCTTGTCCATAGGAGTGATTCAGACTTGATCTTGAAAAGACTTGGCTGTGGTTAAGGCTTCTATGATCTGCCTCATCTGGAGAAATTTGCCAAGGAAATTTGTAGATTTTTCTTTCCTAAGATTCTGAAATCTAGCTGGGGTGACTTAGTCAGGTTTTACCCTTCCATACTCATTGAAGAGCTGGTAGACAGAGGACCTGAAGAGTGGGTTTTCTTACTATTCTTATTTTGATGAAAAGAATGTCAGAGCCTCCCACTATTCAAAAGAGCTCATCCACATTTCTGGATCAACACAATGAGAAACTAAATCTAAGCTATAAAGAGATGATGGTACCGTAGAACTCACTTAGAAAAATCACTCTTCTTTGTAGTTCAGTCTACATAATTAGTTGAAGACATAAAGATTTCTTCTACCTGTCAGAAGACGTATTTTCTCCCAAGAGAGTTTCCTAATAAATTATTTAAAAACCAGCTTAGTTTACTCGTGTACATCTTCTGCACTCAGTAAGATCATATGATAAATTCTTGGAAGATTAGATGAATGTGACATAACAGTACTGTCATCAATTTCAAGCTAGCTGTTCCATGAAATAAACACATTCTAATAGAAATAACCAACCTGACTCTGGTTGAATTGTGGGCCAAAATCTCTTTTATATGGTCAGGATGCTTGTCTAGGTCAGGATCTAAATCCTCAGAAATAAGACCTAACCCTGTTTGGTCAAGTTTGAATATCAAAGGATCCAAATGCCATTATGCAGCCATATAAGTATGCAATGACATCTCAGAACATCAAAGCTGAGCTTTCTGAGATGACGTAAAAGAAGAATTAAGGAAGAATTTCAGGCCTTAATAATCCGCTCATTTTCTGTACATGATATTCTCTGTAATTTGAATTTTCAGGATTTTCTTATCAGACAAATAACTCAATGATATATGCATGTATGTATAAACAAATCACCTTGTGGTTTTTGTAGAGAAAAAGTTCCATTATTAGCTTTCCCCAGGCTAAATTAATTAACTAATTAATTCTCAATTTCCCTTCTTCCCACTGTTTGCACAGTGGATATTAGCACGAACACTGGAGGAGTAGCAGTGAGGATTTTGGGATTCAGAGTTCTATATTCTAGCTCTACACTGGCCTGCTGTGGGCCAGCTTGTAGGGCAGTCAACCTCTCTACCTGTGTTTTCTCACCAGTAAACAGAAGAGAGTTCATCAGTAACCCTAGTTCTTCTCAATCCTTGCCATTTTCTTGGGTTACGAAACTTAGCTCCCCAGCACTGAGGCGACCACATAATCCAACTGGTGTGTAGATGTTCTCTGTGATCGCATAGTGTGAGCCATCTCAGACCCTTTCTCTGGCTGGAGGGACAGCCATTAATCCACCTCCTTTCTGTCACCAAAAAACCTTGAAAATAATTCCACGCTTGACTATGGATTTTATGCAGGGGACCCAACACATTAAAGCTTCATAAAAGTTCTTCCTAAACATTTCCCATTTCCCCTCAAATTTTTCACTACATAGCAACAGCTTCGTTCTCTTGCCTTTCTCCATGTACTCACTCACCAGTGGGAGGTGCTCTCACTCGATTCTTCCCCTTCTTGCTGTGCAGCTTCTGCCACCTTTCAAGAGCTCAAGCTCCTGGCCAGGCCCCTCGTCGTAGCATGAAGTCCTCCAGCAAGTTTGCTCCAATTCCTTTCTTCTTAGATGAGAAACTGCTCTATGCAGATGTCAAATTTATAGTGTACAAATATATCTCATCTTTTTTATATCTACGTATATCTCCATATCTTATTGTCAGAGGTGTTCCAACCAGAGTGACTCTGCCTTGCATAGGGACTGGGTAAAATAAGGCTGAGACCCACTGGGTTGCATTCCCATGAAGTTAGGCATTCTTAGTCACAGGATAAGATAGGAGGTCGGCACAAGACACAGGTCACAAAGATAATAAAACAGGTTGCAGTAAAGAAGCTGACCAAGGCCGGACGCAGTGGCTCATGCCTGTAATCCTAGCACTTTGGGAGGCTAAGGCAGGCGGATTGCCTGAGGTCAGGAGTTGAAGACCAGTCTGGCCAACATGGTGAAACTCTGTCTCTACTAAAAATACAAAAAAATTAGGTGGGCGTGGTGGTGTGCATCTGTAATCCCAGCTACTCGGGAGGCTGAGGCAGAGGAATTGCTTGAACCAGGGAGGTGGAGGTTGCAGTGAGCCGAGATTGTGCCACTGTTCTCCAGCCTGGGTGACAGAGCGAGACTCCGTTTCAAAAAAAAGAAGAAAAAAAGAAGCCAACCAAAACCCAACAAAACCAAGATGGCCTCAAAAGTGACCTCTGTTCGCCCTCTCTGTTCATTATACACTGAACATTACGCATTAGCATGCTAAAAGGCACTCCCACCAGCACCATGACAGTTTATAAAAGCCACACAAAGTCAGGAAGTTACCCTACATGGTCTAAAAACCGGAGGAACTCTCAGTTCTGGGAATTGCCCACCCCTTTCCCAGGAAACCCATGAATAATCCACCCTTTGTTTAGCATATAATCAAAAAGTAACCATAAAATAGCCAATGAGCAGCCCGTGCTGCTGTTCTGCCTATGGAGTAGCCATTCTTTTATTTCTTTACTTTCTTAATAAACTTGCTTTCACATTACTCTATGGACTCGCTCCGAAATCTTCCTTGCATGAGATCCAAGAACCCTCTCTTGGGGTTAACATCTTGAGAGATGTTACCCTTTCTGGTGACATCATGTCTGTCTACATGGGTGCTATTTAGGACCCTTTTTACCTGTAAAGCTACCAAGAGAAGCACTTACTTGAAGTTTCTGCTCTCAGGCTTAGTTCAATGTGATGAGTTGCTAACAACTTAAAGCAATGTTCTGAGTCCTGAACAAAGGAGCACACTTTTATCTGTTGGGACACAGAAGAGTTATTGTGAATATTTTAATTTTGATTATGCTTGTATTTTGATTGGATACAATGCCACTCTAAAAATGGCATCAGACATAAGAAAAAATACCTGAACTAATACCCGGTGACTCTGTGTATTGTGAGTGCCACTCTGCCCAATTAGTTCTTTGTGTGATCTCTAGGCAGATGTCAAATTCTACTGAAATTAATCTAAAATTCCAGAGGACACATGCTCATTTATAAAAATTTCAGCTGCCTTTATGTTTTAGGCGATTGGAGTTTATGGCATTGAATTTAAGATGGTTAGGTGTGTCCTCCTCTGTTTATCCAATTTTAACCCTGGTTCAAACTCCTCAGCTGAGGAAACTGAAACCAGCAAGGTATCTTCTCAAGTAATTTCTAATTATATGACTGTGTGATGCTACTGTTTTTCTTGTGTGTGGATGAAAAACCTCAAGTGGTAGAGGCAAAATAGTCCTCCTTTCATTCAATTCCTGAAATGCTGTCTGGCACACAGTCTTCAATCAATAAATATTTGCTCAATGGGTCAATACAATGAGCCCATCAATAAACACTTTTTCTCGCTGATGCAAAATTCATATTGTTAGTAAAAATCGAACATGGATATTTATTCCCAAAGAATAAGGAAAAAGAAAGCAAACCCACTTAACTTAGAAAATCATCATTATACATCACCTTGTCATTAACATGTCAACCTAAATGCAAGAAAGTCAATGTTGAATTTTAGGCAGAAATGGTCTCTGCCCCAAAATCTCTCAGACGCCCACCTGTGTAACTCCTGGAATTTCGATGCAACTTGCTTTAGTGGAAAGTGCTCAGGCCTGTGCTGGAACCCTGAGCGCAGCACTTGCTGCAGTGCTCCTTGGCCATGGCCTGTCAAGTCACATTGCTGCATCTGTGAAAGGCCCTACCTGATTAACTAGGGCATTTCTGGGAAGTATCATGAGAGCACACACCTGAAAGTGTTTTCTAACCTCTAAAAAACCCTTAGAGGACTCCTTTTTAATTTTTTCTTTGAGCATTTATTACAGGCACATTCCTCCAGGATTGTATTATAATCCTCCAAGCAAATGCAAACACCAATATGTTTTGAAAGAAAATTCTTATCCCATCACTGGTCTCTTGGTAAGGAAAATGAGAATACCAGAGATGGATGCAGAGTGAGGAGGTGAGGGCTAAAGACTAACAAGTTCTATTCATGAACAAGTATACCTCAGGCAGACCCTTTCTAAAAATTGGTAGTAGATGACGGTCCTGACTTGATCCTGTCTGTAGTGTTTGTTGCTGTAGCTGTCCAGATGCCCCTCACAGATGGGAACACTTACCCTCTCAGTTCCTGATCCAAGTAAAACTTTGGAATTTCTTTTCAACAAAAGGACTCATTCCTTTGGCTGTCTCTCCCAAGGTCCTGCCCTCTCTCCAGGAGCTCCATATTATCTAATGATATGGGAAGAGAGGAGAGGATAAGCCCTCTTACCCCTAAGTGGAATAATGAAGGGCCATCTCAGCTCCTTTCTTTGGTGGGGTCGACTGAGGCCTCTGTTGCTACTTCATCACAGCTCAATTTCTCCCTCAGCCCAATCCTGCTTCCCTCATTCTTACACAGATGTTGTTGCTGAGCACACACCCCCATAAATTTTTTGCATGCAAATATTAGTTTAAGGATTTGTCTCCCTGCAAACTCAACCTGAAGCACCACCTAAGAAAGATTGGTGGTCATCTAAAGATGAACAGGATTCTCTGGGAGTCTCAATAGAATTCAAATGACAGCATTATAAAAAGATGGAAGTGTGCTTTCTAGTTCACTTGAAAGCCAGAGAGAAATCAGAAAATGCAGTCTATGTAGAATCTAGAAACGTCCTGGCTCATTGTAGGTGTTCAGTAGATATTTGTGGAGTGACTGAATTAAACGTGTGTTCACCGTATCAATGTGTTAAAGGATAAACTAAGGTTAAACCAGAGAGCCCTAGCCAATGACTTTTTACTTTCCTCCAAGTGCTCTTCAATCCCCTCCTCCCTCCCCCAGGGGAGTAGGTCAGAGCACAAGTCCAAGCATCAGAATCAAATCCTGAGGGCAACACCCACTGCTGATAGAACAATTGCACCACCAAATCAGGAGCCACTTTGGACTCCAGAAAGAGCTCTTTTTCAGAAAAGAAAACAATTTGAAGAAAGCTCTTTGTTTTTCCAAATAAAAATACTAAACCTTTCTGGATGTGTGAAATATAAATCTGGAAATTTAGAGGAGAGGAGGGGAAGAGAGAGAGGAGAAAACAGGGGAAAGGGAGAAGAGGGTTTGGGTGGTGTGTGTCTTTTCTTTTTTATTATTTGGTTTCTACAGGAAATGCGTGCATCTAATGATTGGAAGCAGCTGTGGACTGTGACATCTGGGGCAAGACTGGAGCAGAAGTTCCTGCAGATGCAGCCCTTGAAGCAACTCCTTAGCTCTTCCCCCTTCTACTATAAAATTCCCCGCACACTCTGCATTTCCTTCCCCTCTGGATTCCGGGCTTCTCCCTCTGAGTAGCAGCAACAGTGTGTGAGTAATGGATGTGTGCAGGAGACTAATTTCACTTGGAAAAGTTTCAAAAGGAAAAGAACCTGTTTGAAGTGATAGTGCAGCTCAGGTGGGTCCTGAACAGGGTGGGACTTTGCCAGGAAACGAATTTTCACAGCAGTGCTGTAGCTACAGTGCTCCCCTGCAGCAAGAACGAACTGTATCAGTCAGCAGAGATGAGATTCTGCAACAGTAACAAAAGACTCAAAAATCTCAAGAGTACTTCTTCTTTTCAATGCTCCTTGGCCATCAGGTGTCAGCCCTGGTCTACCCTACCATTCCTGGACCTAAACGGAAAGAGCAGCTCATACTAGGGACATTGTTGGGCATACCAAAGAGGGAAGAGAGAGAGAGAGGTGTGGCGCAAGAGTGGCTCTTAAAGCTTCCATGTGGAAGTACTGCGTGTCCCTGTGCCCATATTTCAGCAGTCAAAACAAATTACGTGATGGCTTCCAAGTTCAACAAAATGGGAATGGTTAGTAAGCTGGGGGACTAAAAGTCACTTGGCCAGCTAGAGGGGATTAGAAAACCAAGACTAAGAATGGTCACGGGACTGACCCAGGGCCACCCAAATAAGAAGCGGCAGAGTGAGAACTCCCCAGATTCTCTGTCAGACCTCTGTGCCTAACGAAGTGCCTGGCCAATTACCTCTCTGCACCAAGAGAGGTATGCATTCAATAAATGCTCGTCTGAATGAATTAAGTAAATAAATGAGTGAATGACTTACTGAATGACTATTGAAACTCTACTCTGCCAAGGTTTTGTCTTAGCAATGTTAATTTACGGGAAAGACCTATTGGCATAATTAAGTTGGAAAGTGCTGTTTGCAAAGTAACCCTGGAAGTGTCACCTTTCACAGCTCTCATGAGAACAAATCATCACTGGCGGCCATGTCAGCACAAATAAGCCAAAGGAGCCTTGTCAACACTGACTGTCTCCATTTTATATTTTAAAAAAGGCACCAGAGAGGCTGGCCAGGCTACACTCTGAGCTGGAGCCAAAAAGCTATTGCAGTCGCATGCATTAAGACTTTGTGTTCTTTTCCATTGTGAGTGATTGAGCTACTGTGTAATATTTCCAGCCTGTCCTTCCCGTGACAGTTCAACCAAAGTTTAGTAATTTGTAAGAAAAATCTTAAATTATATGTCGTAGGTATACAATACTCTTTAGTCACAGGCTAAATTCCCTCACCTTGACCCCAATAGAAGACAATAGAATAGTCATACTACAGTACTGAGTAAAATGAAAATAGGAATCTGCTAAGGTAATACAAAGATAGTTCATCTTTCAGCTTATTCTGAAATAATTTATTTACTTGAGCAATTTCAACTTTTTTTTTTTTTTTTTTTTGAGACAGAATCTTGTTCTGTCACCCAGGCTGGAGTACAATGGCACAATCTTGGCTCACTGCAACCTCTGCCTTCTGAGTTCAAGTGATTCTCCTGCCTCAGCCTCCAGAGTAGCTTGGATTACAGAAGCCTGCCACCACACTTGGCTAATTTTTGTATTTTTAGTAGAGACGGGATTTCATCATGTCAGCCAGACTGGTCTCGAACTCCTGACCTCAAGTTATCTACTCACCTTGGCCTCCCAAAGTGCTGGAATTACAGGCGTGAACCACCACACCCCACCCACAACTTTTGAAGACAGTTTTAAACATTTAAAGCTTAAAATAGTAAAAATCAGATGAAAAGGTATTCTTCTAGTCCTATGTGTAAGTTTCTTTTTTCTCTAAAAAAAAGAAGAGGAAGGAGGATGAGAAGCCCATTAAAATGTTTTGTATGGCATATTTGATGCAGTAATGCATGACCAACAAGTAAAAGAGTGGATAAAAATCTGTTACAGGAAGTGAATCGACTTTATACAACTCTTAAACTGTCCAGTGATTTTTATTTAAACATATGAAATAAACTTGACTCTCACTAACATTTTAAATATGTTATGGATCAATATTATAAACTCAATTGAGAAGCTTAGGTTTTTTTAGTTTGTATGTCATCCATTGGGTCGCCCATGAAGACCTACTCATAATAGATATGTACTTATTGCAAATTAATCATCACTTATATCCTCATCAGGGAAGTGTAATTGGCAAACGTCCTTCCATTTTTGTCTATTCTTGAGGGCTCCATTATTCATCTGAAGTCTTCTCCCAAGACCTGGAGGTGTTAACAAACACAGAAGCATTTCAATTTCATAAGTCTGACTTTCTTATTTGAGAAGCCAGTGCCAATAAATCTTTTTTTGGAAGACAAATATCAAAGGCCTACCTTTCCAGCACTAATTACCCAAATAGAAAGAGAAACACAAGTCTTAAGTGGATAACTGTTCCCAGCAGTTAGAGATCTAATCCTGGTCTTTGGTCAGGATATGATTAGTGCGTGAGTGTTGAGATATTCTGTTTATGTATTCAATGTTTGATCTGCTGTTCAGCCATGTGCCAATAATAACAACAAAAACAGTAGCATTTGTTGTGTATCTTCTATGTGCCAAGTAATCTTCTGAGTACTTTACATGTATTAAAACATTTAATGCAGCCTCTATGTTATGTCCCATGGTTCTCAGCCTTGCCAGCACTTTAAAATGACACAGGGAGTTTTTAAAACAAGAAACCCATATGCCAAGGGCACACTGCCTTGACCAACAAAATTGGAATCTCTGGAAATGGACCCAGACATCAGCACTTTGTAAATCTTCCCCAAGTGATTTTAATGTGGGATCAAGGTAATTAAAGAGTTTGACCTAGTCTAAAAACAAGGGACAAATACAATCATGCAACTTTGGTTCATCATTTAAGACATGGTCTATAAGCAGAAATTCTAATAGTTCCTTCTTGAGACATGCTCTCCATCTAATTATTCAAGTGACTAGGGACCCATTTGGTCCAACTTTAGGAGTAGTTGAGGACCAGTCTTACTTCCAGGTGCCAGCGAGAGCAAGCCCTGGATCCTAACAGCCCTCTGATGGCCCTACATCTCATTACCACAGGCACCTATGCAGCACTCTAGGGGTACAGCTTGGTTTTTGTTGCGTTGATTTTTTAATCTTGCAACTTAACTGAATTTATTAGTTCTAAGATTATTTCTGTAAAGTCTTTAGGGTTTTCTACATATAACATTATGTCATCTGCAAACAGAGATAACAAGCTTTGGAGAGGATATGGAGAAAAAGCAGCCTATACAGTGTTGATGGTAATGTAAATTAGCACAGCCACTATGAAAAATAGTATAGAGGTTCTTTGAAAAAATAAAAGGAACCAACACGTAATCCAGCTATTACATTATATTATATATTATAGCCAATTCTGGCAATATAGCCAAAGGAAAGGAAATCAGTATGTTGAAGAGATATCTGTACTCCCATGGTCACTGATGCATTCTTCACAATAGCCAAGACATGAAATCAAACTAAGGGCCCATCAACAACCAAATGGCTGAAGAAAATTGTCCTATATATTCATAGTGGAATAGTATTCAGCTTTAAAAACAAATAAACAAAAATCCTGCATTTGCAAAAACATGGATGAACCTGGAGGACATTGTGTGAAATTAAATAAGCCAGGCACAGAAAGACAACGACCGCATAATCTCATTGATATATGGAACCTAAAAAAGTCAAACTCACAGAAGCAAAGAGTAAAATGGTGGTTACCAGAGGCTGAGGGGTGGGGAAATTGGGGGAAAAAAAGAGAGAGAAGCAGGATCAGAGGGCACTGGAGGGTCATGCAGGGACCTGAATTTGACACCAAGTGAAGGCAAAGGGTAAGAGTCAAAGCAAAGAAGAGAAGAGCACCAAGCTTCCATCCTCCTCCTAGTGTCTAAGGTCAGGAGTCGAAGGTGTCTCTCTGTCTGCTAGTGCCAGGCACACAGTGCAACTTCAGAGGCAACCATGGCTAGAACTGGATAGATCCTGCTAAACCCCCAAGAAGGTTCCAATTCACTTTCCAGCCAGAATTCAGTCCTGTAGCTTTTTTCTCAGCTGATTCAACCCTTCTTCTCATTACCCAAAGCTTCAGTACCCTTCCTACTATTCCTGCAGAGACCAATTTATCTCCAATAACCCCAGTGGGAACCATAGATTTCCAGTTACACACAATGAAGATGCAATTCCAAGTTATATTTGGGTATACAGTAAGAAAGTTCAGCCATATGGACAGAAATGGCAATGATTTTAACCTGTAACTCTACCTACTAATAGCCATTGGATGGCATGTAAAAGATGTGGATAGATTTCCTCTAAAGAGGTGCAAGCCATACCAACAAACTGCTCAACATTGCCATTTTAAAGGTATGGGAAGTAAGAGCTTGCTTCCACATACCCACCATGAGCTGAATGAGAACAACAGGATTACGAATTGGATTCATATATCTAAAATTGGGTCCTGTACCAAGTCCCTCGTGATGAGTAAAACTGAGAAAAAACACCCAGAAACACATTCATGACAGCTTAATAGGATTTAAACAACTCCATCTCATTAACTTTTTAGGAGAACCCTGGCAAAGTATGAAATTTAAGCATCACACCAGGCTGAGAACAGTTATCTGTTGTTCATGTCAGTGCACCTGCCCTATTGTTCATGTCAGTGCACCTGCCCTGTGCTCCAAAGACATGGGTCACAGCTGCTTCTCCCAAATGTGCCCTAGAATTTCTAAAGGGTTGGCTGGCACACAGCAAGAGGGCATTCTGGTAGTGAGGGATGCCCCGTTTGAAGCTGTGTGTACATAGCAAGTGCCCAGTTTTTATTTAGATTGCATATTTATTTGGAGTAGGATGGGTAGAAATTCCAACAGGGCTGAAGCCCTTCCAAGCCATATTTTTGCTCCAACAGAGGTATATCCAAAGTGAACAAGAACCTCAATGGCAGAGTGAAAAGTGGCCCAATATGCTCTATCTATTGCAATGTGGGAAGCTTCTTTTTCTTTTACTTTCCTTTATTTCTGTTCTTTTTTTTTTTTTTTTTTTTTGGCAGAAGTAAAAGGATAGAGAAGCATGAATAGAAAATTTTCTACAGTAAGAATATTATTAAGAAAATCCCCAAATTCTTAAGTAGGTTAAATGTTGTGAAAGAGACTTATCAAGAAATTTAATCATTTTTAAGTATTTCTCAGAACAGATACACTTTCAGAGAATTAAGAGATGCTTACTTTCTCTTCTCAAAACTATCGCGTACCACTTAAGCATTTTCCTGAAAGGAAACTGCCCCAACCAAGGGAAGGTCACCAGTGCACTCCATCTTTGACATAAATGTGACTTGTTTGATTTCCTGAGAATGAGAAGTCATCAATCCATCTTATCAGCAACACATTTTGTGAATGAAACAAGCATCTGTTTCTTGACAAGACTGGAGTGATTAATACTATCTGAGAAAGGGTTAATGTAATCACCATCTATTTTCAAGCTATCCTGAAATAGCCTTGTGGGAATGCTTTGAACCTGAGAAAAGTCACCAAATAAAGAAAGTTGATGTGTAGTTCCCCTCACAAGGATAGTTTTGGCTGTTTGGCAACAGGAAAGAGTTCTGGCAACAAAACCCCCTAAGGAGGACACTACCATAGTTGCCAATTAACAGAAAGTCATCTGGGGAGAAGGCACTATTCAGAGAAAACAGTTGGCAGAACCTGTATGAACATATTTGCAGGTGAATTCCTATATGCAGTTGTTCAATGGTTTCACCTCTGCTCTTTGGCAAAAAGGGAATTAGCACACCCAAGATGTGATTATGGCCTTTAATATTCAACTTTGAAAGTTTCAGCCGTATGTGTATCATCTCATGGATGTCCGCATTCAGTTTCTTAAAAGTCTTTCAAAATGAAAAGACTACCTTAATTGATATAAGACCACTACCCACCCTTTCGAGATATATCACCTGCTCCAGAAATTCCACTATGATACCCCCTCCCTGCACCCCAGGCTCCACACCTCCCTCAAAGCACAGCCATGGTAACGAAGTCTTCCCTGCATCACAGATCGGATCACAGTGTGGAGAAATTTCCTGCTTAGACATCTTCTTCCATAACAGACTGGAAGCCTCTCCAGACTGGGAACTGGATCGCCTCCTTCTTCCTGTGTCTCCATCCGGAGGACAGTGCCTGGTACAAAGCAGGTTCTCTGCAACTGGTAGCTGAGTTCAAGTGAACTGAGACCCTTGGGGATGGGATTTCCCAGTGCTTTTAAATGTGCTATTTAACCCTCCTTCCTATGTGAAATAAAAGGGGACTTTTTACAGGCATTAAATTTCCTATGAGCCATTTCTCAAAACCAAAATATGTTTATATGTGCTTTCCGCTATGCTAACCCCTGGTGTTTTCCGGTCTTCAGCCAGAGCTCTTCTTCAAGCTGTGACCCATTCCTTTGTTTCAAGTGTCTTAATCTTTTTTTTTTTTTTTTTTCCATCTCCATGGTGTTTTTCCTTCTGCAAATTATTTTCCCTTTGGACCTCTTTCCTCCAGCCGTGTACAGGCCTATGAAAGTAAAGTTTGAGGAGTCTTCCTGATTTTTACAGGAAGCTCTAAGAAAAAAGTAGAGGAATATTATTCATGTTTAAATAGGATTCATTTGTCTTGTGTTTACCTACTATTGTAGTGTTCCACTAAAATCGAATAGAAAAAGTTTCGATGGAATACCTTGCCTTTTAATTAAAAGCCACAATTTTATTTGAATGTCAGAAATGCACTAAAGAAAATTGGCTGGAATATTTTGGGGAAGTGATTTGTAGACCTAAAAAAGTGAACAAGGTACAAAGAGGAAGATGTATGATAAACTCGAAACACACTCAAAATTTAAGGGTGCCTTACAATTGTAGACTTAAATGATTCTTAATATCATATAAACCTCATTGTGTATACAATAGGAAGTTAGAATTCAAACCCCATGAAGGCAGGGTCTGTGTCTGACTTGCCACTCTCCCCAGTACTCATCAAAACACCTGGTGCATAGGAGCCTCAATATTTGTTAAATTAATGAATATTTCTGAGTAATTAAATAAGTGGGGTTAACAAAAGTAAGTGAGTCCACCTGGATGAAAATACTACCTATTTCCCTCATATACCTCATTATACCTCATTATAGCACTGGGAATAGAAAATTGACTCAATCCAAAATAAGTCTACCAACAATTATTCTACTAACCACTGAAATCAGGCAGAAGTTGTGCATAAAATAAAGATAAAAGATTTGGTGTTTGTCCTCAAGGCAATTACTCTCAAACTTTGGTCCCCATACACACATGAAATTAACAACTGGAAAGCAACAGATTCCTCTGTTTTTCTATTTTAAGCAGTGAGCCAAGAAAAACTATACATAACTGTGTACCTATAGGATCTGTGATCTTTTATATAATGCATATGAGGAAAAACGACTATTTCCACAGCTTTCCATTTAAGAAATGAAAAGAGGTGGTTGCGCTTACAATATTAGAGATGAGAAAAGCCCAAAAATTGGAATCTCTGATTTGAAGTATTTTAGCTGTATAATCAGGAATACTACCCAGTGGTAGTAGAAGTTAATATTTATTAGGCCTAATATGAACTTTCCACTGTTCTACTATAATATTTCCACTATTGCAAGCACTTTCCACTATTCACTCACTCCTTGAACAACCCCGTTAAATAGCTGTCATTACTGTATGATTGGCATTTCACTGATTTAGACAACTAAGGCTCAGAATGCCTAACTTGCCAAAGGTTGTGCAACCCCTGAGAGGCTAGCCCAGGATCTGACCACAGGTCGCCAGATAGGAGAGCCCACCCTCAGACCACTGTGGATAGGGGGGACTACGGCTTGTGCTGATTCTTCATCAGTGATATCACTGAGATTCAGTGATTCTCAATCACTGAATCTTAGTCAGTGCTAATCAGTGCCATCCCTTCTGGAGCTCCGTTGAGCCTCATAACAACTTTGGGAGGATCCTTTTGATCCTCAGTTCATTGATGAGAAAATGAAGGCTCAAGGAGGTACGGTAACAGAAGATGTAAATTACAGAGTGTGTAGCCGGTGACTCTAAATCTGGCCTCTTTCACTATAGCATTGTGCCTCTCAAATGACAAGTATGTGTCATCACTCTGTCACAAAATGTGGGGAAGGCCTATGCATCCAAGTTTTGGTCTTCAAGACGCTTGCATGAACCAAAACAAAGAGAACCACAGTTGCGTCTTACTGGGACTTTTTTTTTAATTAACGCGAATGAAATCTCTCTGTCTACCTCTCTTGCAATATTTGATGATCTTTGGCATCTGGGATGCCCTATTCTCCTTCCTACAGGTTTTCTAAACACTGGTAATAAGTGTGAAGAATCTAGCAGTGTCTTGGAGCACAGCAAGCATTGGTGACTACATTTTGCATTCCAATGGCTATCGTAAATGTGAAGAATTTTTGGTGCTCTCCCTCAGAGGTTTTAGACGTTAAGTAAGTTTTTCGTCATAGAACAAGATCCATGTAGCTACTTTTTACATAATTCATATCATGAGGACCTGATAACATTCCAGTGACTCTTTGTGGTATCTCAAAAGAAATGAAGTTTCTTCTAAAATGCACTAGCTGGTTAAGAATACAATGTTCTAGTAAGGCTGCTGAAGGCTGCCATATGATATCAAAGATCTCCAAAGATGATCTGAGTCTTGAATCTTTCATTTAGTGATTTAAGATTATTATGAAGCATCTGACCCCCCAATCCAAAATGTAAAACACTAATAAACTCTTTAAAATATTCAAGTTAAACACAATTTATTATCTTAATATCCTCCTATTAATTATGCAGTTGTCATCATTCTCAAAATTAAATGACAGCTTCCTACAGTGCTGGGAAAAGAGGAAGTGCCTGACCTCAAGAAACCTAAACCACAGCAGGCATGATTCCTCCTACCTCAGTTTCCCTACATGAGAAGACTTCCTTAAAGGAGAAGTTTGGATTGGAAACCGTATCTAAGAGGTCCCACTCGGCTCCAACCAAGTCCCCAGAGAACTTCTTTTTTTTTTTTTCTTTTTTTTTTTTTAAGGTGGAGTCTCCCTCTGTCGCCAGGCTGGAGTGCAGTGGTGCAATCTCGGCTCACTGCAGTCCTCTCCGCCTCCTGGGTTCAAGAGATTTTCTTGCCTCAGCCTCCCGAGTAGCTGGGATTACAGGCACACGCCACCACACCCAGCTAATTTTTGTGTTTTTAGTAGAGACGGGGTTTCACCGTGTTGTCCAGGATGGTCTTGATCTCCTGACCTCGTGATCCGCCTGCCTCAGCCTCCCAAAGTGCTGGGATTACAGGCGTGAGCCACCGCCATCAACCAGTCCCTAAAGAACTTCTGCAAGCTCACCCCTCCACTCCCTACTCTCCAGTATGTAGGAATTTTATGTAATCTTTTATTTTTACAAATGTACGTGTAAAAGACCTCAAAGGATCTTCAGCTCCAGTCTCCTACTTTACAAAGGTTTGTAATTTTTCTGGTTTTTGAAGATCCTAAGAACTTAATCTGTAATTTTCTCTTGCTTATTAGACTAGAGACTTATTATGGACTCCGATGGTCTAACAAAATACTCTTTCCTGAAACTTAAACCCATTTCCTGTTAAATTCTATACAACTGGAGAGTAGTGTTGACTTTTCATGTCTGAAATAACAATCATGAAGACTTCACTGCTTTTTCTTTTATGAGTCAACAACTGTCTTAGTTAAATTATTTCTGTACGCAAGTAACAGAAACCAGCTTTAATAAATGTTTAATAAAACTTCACAAGGAATTTATTATAAGGGGATATTACATTCTATATAAGGACAAGGATACAGCTGAACCTCAGAAAAGAACTAGAACTATGAAATGAAGCAGCTCTGGAACCAAGGTGACCCTCCTATCAGTAGCAAGTATGGAGTTCAAAGAGAGCCTGAAGCCAGACTCCCCAGGTTCAAGTCCCAGGTCCACCACAGGCTGCTGCTTTCAGAGAATGGCCATCATCGCAAGCAGTCCTTCTTCCTCATGATCAAATCATGTATTCCTTTCTGAAACTCATGAAGTTCTATTACACCTCTCTAAATGTTGCACTCTCTCAAAAGTATAGAACAAACTCTATGGGCAGAATGAGAGAAGCTCAGTATTCTTCACTTGTAGAAGTCAATACTTTTCCTGGAATGAGGAATAGACAGCTTGTACCTATATCTAATATCACTACCTCTACTACATAACTGACCCACATGCTATACTCTTATTCAGCTTAGTAGAATTAAGACAACAGAGTCTTTTAAAAAATACTTTATCTATTCATTTTGATTTTGAGGACAGTTTAGTTTGTGTCTTCAAGTAAGTAGCAGTGATTTGCCCTAACTGAATTTTATACTGTTTTAGAGGGTCTAATTTCTTCCTTTCCCACTATCACTAGGAATTCGACTACTGTCTTTCAGACTCTTAGCACCCTATTATTTTCATCTGAAAACTCAACAACTATGTTCTTGATGCCATCCTTCAGCTGCTAATCCATCTTCAAGGTTGATCACCCATAGCATATATGACAGATGTCATACAAAGCAGATGGCAGTTGCCATCAGTACCAACCCCTTTTATCCTTTCTGCCAAAGGCTGGCAAACCTTACGATAATCTTCAATGAGTCACAGGCTTGTATAATCCCTCCCTGTGAATATGGGCAAAACTTGTGACTTACTTCTAGCCAATAAAATATAGCAATGGTGATGAGATGTTACCCCCATGATTATGTGACATTACGTGAAACACTGTTTCGGCACACTGGAGAAAAATTTTCCTGCTGGCCTTAATGAACTAAGCAGTCATGTTGCAAGGGAATGTATCAGAGGCCTACACAGCAAGGAATGGGAGTGGCACCGAGGAGCTGAGAGTGTCCCCAGTCACTGTCAGCCAGCAAGAAAATGGAGACCTGAGTCCTACAATCCCAAGGATCTGAACTCTGCCAACAATCTCAAAAGCTCAGAGGACAACTCTGGCTCCAGAAAGGAATGCAACCCAGTCAGCAACTTCATTTCAGCCTCATGAGTTCCTGAGCACAGAACCCAAGTAAGCCATGTCTGGACTCCTAATTCATGGTAAATGCAAATTATAAATGAATGGTGTCTTAGGCCACTGAATTTGTGGTAATTTGTTATGCAACAAAATAAAACTAGTGAAGCATTTGTCTCCTCCCCATCCATTCCCTAACCGTCCATGACCCCTCCCCAGGCTGCACCTGCAATAAATCAACGCCTGCCTTAGCTGATCATTAAAACATAAGGAAGGGAGGTGATACTGATGGAGCACCCATGATCTGCCAGACACAATACAAAATCTCTTTTCATTCTATGAGGTAAGTATTGCTGGCTTCACTAATGTTTCATTTTCTTATATGAAAAATGGGTGTCATAGACTGAATTGTATCCCCCTCCTAAAAAATGTATAGGTTGAAGCCCTAACCCCTAATGTGACTGTATTTGTGGAAATGGCCTATAAGGAGATAATAAAGGTTGAAGGGGTTGTAAAGGCTGTGCCCTAATCCAACAGGACTGATAGCCTTAGAAGAAGAGACACCAGAGAGCTCTCTCTTTGTGCACACAGGGAAAAGGCCATGGGAGAACACAGAGAGAAGGCATCAACTGAAGCTGAGGAGAGAGGCCTCACCAGAAACAGACCCGGCTGACAGCTTGGTCTTGGACTTTCAGATTCCAAAATGGTGAGAAAATAAAGTAGTTGTGTAAACCACCCAGTCTGCAGCATTTTGTTATGGCAGCATGAAAAGACTAATACACTGGGGATAAGCATTTTGACCACAGTTACCCGTTAAGACAGACATGGAGGCAAATCATGTCACCACCCTTCCTGCTTCCTGATTATCCATCTTTGTGTCAGTAGATATTAACTATGAGGGTCTACAGCATTGACTTGTTTTTCTCTACGTCCTTCTCCTCTTCATGCTTGTATAATATCTTGATTATCAAGCATTGTCTTTAAGGTAGGGAAAGGAAAGAATGTTCCAATTTAACTCCAGGTAGCTCCAACCCAACTCGAATCCTGACCGGTCCACCAAGTAATGCTCTGATGGGAAATGCCTTCCCTGGATTTCTCAGGCAGGCCCTCAGTCTTCCCACTCTTTTAGCTGCTGTGTGATATTCTGAAATTGTTCTTTTATAATCCTAATTTTTCTCTGTGCTTCATTTTCCTCATCTGCATATTGAGGAAAATTATGACCCCTACCTCATAATGTTGTAGTGATAATAAGTAAGTTAGTTTAAACAAAGGATTTAGCACTCTCAGTGGTACACAGAATGCACTTTGTAGGTGTTAGCTGCTCTTCTCATTGTTAATGGAAAAGAACACTTTATTTCTAAGCAGCCCCAGTGGAATACTTCATTGCCCCAAAGAGAGAGATATAGCAATATCCTTTCCTATTTAGTAATCATCCTAAACTGTCTGTGGGGTTTCACATCTTCTTGTCACAAAACCATCCACCAAAACACTACTATGCATTCGCATTAGTAATCTAGTGGGTCACAACGTTGGTATCCTATAAACCCAGCTAGGCTCTCCCCAATTCCCTAAGGCCCTCCCCACCCGCTTCCAGCGAGGCAGTTTCCTTGTAACTCTTGCATTTCTGAGTGTCCTGGGAGCATAGCGCTAACTGTGTTTTCACCCTGGACTATCTTTTGAAGGATGTGTGTATAGTAAGCAGTATTGCAAGACAGAGATAGTGACAGCCTCCAGAGTAAAGGGAAGATTTGCCTACTGTCCAGAATAGAAAAGATGATGTCTCTCTCCAGGGAAAAGGGGAGGTTTGCTGGTAGCCCTAAGATTCAGGTTCCCTAAGCCAAGGGTCCTCAGGGGTGAGGTCAGTCCTCTGCATGCACAGCATTCACCTGGGTCCCTCCACATCATCCCCAGAGGACATGGAGGGGCAGGTGACAGTATCAACATGATGTTTATGCTGCTTGCTCTGCCACGAATGAATAATAACATCCTTTGTCTCTGACATAGGAGTCTCATGTCTTCTGCCATCATCCCCAGGGCTGGCAGACAAACTTGTTAACTTGTAAATGGAGTAAAATTTCAGATGCTTCACATTCCTTAACATCCTCTCAGCAACAAATCAGCAAAACAGACACATATATAATCCTTCCAGCTACACCCTGGCACCCTATATCCCCTGAAGGCTATTAGGAACAACGTTGGGATGCAATAGTCCAGGTTGTAAAAGGTGATGACTCACTCAGAAAAAACAAAGAAGTCTGGCCAGTATGGCGAAACCCCATCTTAACTGAAAAAAAAAAAAGCAAAAAAAACCCTAGCTGGGTGTGGTGACGCATGCCTATAATCCCAGCTACTCTGGAGGCTGACGTGGGAGAATCGCTGAACTCGGGAGGCAGACATTGCAGCTAGATGAGATTGCGCCACTGCAATCCAGCCTAGGTGAGAGTGAGACCCTATCTCAAAAACAAAGAAGAAGAAGAAAAAAGAACAAGCAGAGAGCTGCTGAGAATTAGGCAGCTTTTTGCTTGTAGGCCCTTTGAAACTACCTCCACTGGCTTTTGAGTGAAGGACCTATGGTTGCAATTTTGCATAATGTTTTCCACTATGAACACATGGGTACTTCTGTGTTCTTTTAGATTCTTCAGGAGCTTTTCCCTGGTTTGCAAGAAACTTCCCAATTAAGGAGTACCTAAATCAATGTATACCAACAACTAAATTATCCTGGTAAGCAATTCATCATCGATGATATCAAACACACTCAGCTTTTTAAAGTTTTCTTAACTATTAGCCACTTCTAGTCATTCTAGCATGACCATATTTTCATTTAATGAATCAAGATGCCTTTAGCTCAGGTAACAAAACCATGGCTCAAACTGTCTTAAACAAAAGACAAATTTATTCTATCTCTTTTTTTATCTCTCTCTCTCTCACACACACACACACAGACATAGATACACACACACACATACAGTTCCGAATTAAGCTAAAATGGGCTTCAGATGTGCTGTATCAGGACTCTTGCTCTATTTCTCTGTAATTCTTGAGGCTCAGCCCTTCTTCAGCTGTAAAAAATGGCTACAGAAACTTAAAGCATCATATACAGTTAACTTTATATCCAGAGAAGAAAGACGATTTTTGTTTCAGGAGAAGAAAACTTTCCCAGCCACATGTAACATACTTCTTAACACCACACAGTCCAGAATCTAGGCCTTCTCCACCCCATTCTTAAACTAATCACCGGCAAGCAGAACAGGCGGCTTTTGGTTCAGACTCCTCATCATTTTACATGTGATACATTCTAGTTTTAGGAGAAAAAAAAGCATAAAAATTGAAATTGAAGGTTGATTCTAAGAATGCTATGACTTTGTCTGGGGAGAAGTAGCATTCTGTACTATTCTTGTTGTTCATACCACAATTCTTTCATCCATTCATCCAGCCACCAAACCATCTCTCCATTCAACCAACAAGTATTTATTGAGTGTCAAGCAGATGCCAGGCATTGTTTTAACTGCTGAGATACACAAGTGAACAAAACAAAGTCCCTGCTCCTATGGAGCTTACGTTTTGCTTTGCATCGAGCTATTGGATCCTGTGTCAGTGTTTTTCCAGAGAAAGAGACCAATAGAAGGCTGGGGAGGGTGCGTATTTATTTTAAGGAATTGGCTTACACAGTTGTGAGGCCTGGCAAGTCTGAAATCTGTAGGGCAGTCCAGCAGGCTGGAAACTCAGGCAGTAGTTGATGGTGCAGTTTTGAGGCAGAATGTCTTCTTATCAAAACCTCACTTTTTGCTTTTAAGGCCTACAACTGATTAGATGAGACCACATTATCAAGGGTGATTTCCTTTTCTTAGAGCTGACTGATTGTAGATGCTATCCACATCTATAAGAGACCTTCATAGCAACCCCTAGAGTAGTGTCTGATTAAATAACTGGATACTACAGTCTAGCCCAGTTGATACATCAAACTAAGCATCATAGATGCCTTGCTTATCTTTTCAACTCCACTGTCAGTTTCTGGGGAAAATGACGGTATCCTATACCTGTCTATCTACAACCCCTACAGAGTTTCACGCAGTGCCTTGTGGCTAGTAGATGTCCAAGATCCTTGCTACTGCATGACTTAACCTCAGTGCTATGACACATGCTATGTCTGCATGTCTTGGAATGAGAAGGGAAGTTCAAATCAAACAGGATCACCCAGAGCTGAAGCAAGACCATGAATCATAAAATAAAAGGGACAACCTCCTCATTCACTTGGTCCGATCTGAAGACTCTGCCCTTCTTTTGAGCCACACACCCCATCTTCGCTGTAGAGTGCATGCCAGACCATCACATCAATGTCAAGGAATTACATTCCTCTAAAAATGCTACTAAGTACAACCATGTGCCTTTTTTGGGAAATAAACTTAAGCCTAGGGCTTAAGAGACTTCATTTTTTCCATCTGACTTGAATCTTTCCTTGGGCCATTTGATCTGCTTCTTTCCATAAAGCAGATGTTTCCCAGCGAGACTGCACAGGGAGCCCTGATCCGGAGCCAGCCCTCTGATCTGCATGTGGCTCCACTGACCACCCAAGAGGTGCCAGGCAAGCTGTTGGCTCTATGACTCAAAATCTGGCATTTCCAAGCATTCCATACACCTGATATTTTACCATACCACACTCCCCATCCAATCCTTAAAGGGAAATATACTTGCAAGTGTTCTCTTCATATGTGGATGCCTGATCCCCGAGGTATTTTGTATAAAGTGTTTTCTCCTTGTTGTTAATGTAGCCGCATTCTCCAGGCTTGACCTTCTGCATTCAAAATCAAGAAAAGATGAAAGTTAATACATGAATGCAGCACCTCCTCTAAACCAGGCACTGACTGAGGCATGTACACATAGTTAATCATATAATGAAATGTATGCTGTTATATATATGATACAAATGAGGAAATTGAAGCCAACTATCATTTGGAACACAGATTGCAGTTCAAAGAAAAAGGTAAAGCTAATTAACTTTGGCCACAAACCTTGCTCCCCTAATTGCATAAACTCACATGAGGTAACTGTTTGCAGTTACCAGTTGAACAGCATATAATGCAGTTTAACTTGAAATGTTCTAAAATATCCAGACTCTTCCAAAGGAAATAAGGTGTTGAGTTTTGTTTTGTTATTTTCTTAAGAGGGAGGTATGAAGTATGTGCCGAGTGGAAAATGAATATAAACATTTTACACAAAATACTTTTTCTGAAAGTGTATTAATCTGGATATGGATTTCTTGACATGTTTTTCAAAGCCCATTTTTCTTACAATGAATTATCAAGCATGACCCCATGGCTCAACACAAAGGTCCTGAAAAATAAGGATTACATTAGTTAACCAGTGAAATACATACCTGTTCCTTACTGTGTCTTCCACTAAGATTTTTTTCACTTGGTTGCTTCATACCACAGAAAAATCCTCTCACTCACAAGCCAGGAAAGCGAACAGATCAGAGTCAGAAAAAGTTTGGTTGATGGGAGCTACCCAGAGGTTATCGAGAGTCACAGTTGTTTCCCGGTGAACTCAAGAATCACCCACTTTGGTGCCACAGGCTAACAGCTGACAAGAGCTTCCCTGACCTTTGCTTTCCTTGCCCTCCCAACCAATGAATAAGTCTCTCATTTCTTTGTATTAAAACCTTTCATACTTGAAGGAGGAGAAAAAGTCAACCAACAGGCTCCTCATCAGTGAATCATTGAATAAATGGATGGATGGCTGGCTGGATGGGTGGATGGATCGATGGATGGATAAAATTCTGAGGTCATGGAGGCTATAAAAAGTCATGGAGTAGTGCAAATAACACCATCAAGAAAGTAAAAAGGCAACTTACAAAATGAAAGAAATTGCAAATCACATGACTGATAAAGGACTTGTATTCAAAGTAAATGCAGACATCATAAAACTCAATAATAAAATAATAAACAACCCAATTAAAAATGGGCAAATGATCTGACCAGACCTTTCTCCAAAGAAGACATACAGATGACTAGCAGCACATAAAAAGATACTCAACATCCTTGGCCAGCAAGGAAACCAGAATCAATACCACTTCACATCCACAAGGATGGCTGTAATCGATTAGACAGAGAGTAAGTGTTGGTGAGGATGTAAAAAAAATTCAAGCCATCATATATTGCTAATGGTAATGTAAAACAGTGCAGCCACTTTGGAAAACAGTTTAGCTCTTCTTAAAAGGTTAAACACAGTTACCACATGATCCAGCAATTTTACTCGTTAATACTTACCCAAGAGAAGTGATCATATACATCCACACAGAAACTTGCACATGAATATTCACAGCAATAATATTTATAATAGCCAAACATTGAAGGAACCCAAATGCCCACCAGTTGGTAAATGGATAAACAACTATAGCATATACATGTAATGGAATATTATTTGACAATAAAAGGAAATGAAAGTATTAATACATGCTACAACACGGATGAACCTCAGAAACATTATGCTAAATCAAAGCAGCTGGTCATAAAAAGCACACATATTATAGGATTCCATATATATGAAATATCCAGAATAAGTCAATCTATAGAGACATAAAGTAAGTTAGTGGTTACCTAGAGCTTGGGGCAGCAGATTTGGAGGGAATGGGGACTGACTGGTAATAGGTACAGGGTGTCTATTTTAGGGTGAAGAAATTGTTCTAAGATTAATTATGGTGATGGTGCACAACTCTATGAATATACTAAAAAGCACTGAATGGTACACTTTAAACAGGTGATTATATGATATATCAATTATATCTCAATAAAGTTGCTTTTTACAAAAGTCATTTATCAGAAATGAAGATAGCCCAAATTTTAAAATACCATCAGATTTCATCCTGATGATCTAAATGAAATTTTTCAGAGAGTAGAATGAATTACATGTAGTTTAACTTTTTTTTTTTTTTTTTTGAGACAGAGTCTCACTCTGTTGCTATTTTTTAAACAGTTTTTCAATGAAAAGTTTGTCACCTTCATTCTCAATACCAAAACCTGCAGAAGAATTATATGGCAGTATCTTATACTAACCAGTTCATCAATGGATTTTACAGTAGTGCATTCATCTTAGCTACCACCATTACTATTACTTAATATTTTAATCACCTCACATTCCTCTTAAAAATACAACTATTTAAAAGAAAAATGTATTTTCCTATTATAGCTAGAAAATCAATTTTACTTGCCATAAATAAAATATGGATTCTAAAATAAGTACAACAAAAATAAATCAATATTTTTTAATCCTAGCAAGGCAGCATTGCTACCAGAAGACTCTGCAACCTGCTATCTTTTTTTGTTTAAAGGAAAGACTATATTAGAGAGGTATTAAAATCTAGTGCCACAGAAAAAATGACACTATCAAAGAATACAAAATAAATGAAAAGGAAATAATCTGTGCAAATAAATGGTAACACTGTATCTGTGGACCACCCAAAACCACCGTTGACCATCTATCTAACAGTCTGATGAAGGTATTACTGGTTGGAGGGTGTCTTTTCTCTAAATGGCAACTCCGGAACAAGATGCCTTCCAACTTGTGACTCCACCAGACTCCTCCGTATCTAACTAGAGGAGAAATCATGAAGAAGGCACACCCACTTCTCAAGAATACAACTGAGAATCCACACACATCGTGTCTGCTCATGTTCCATTGGTGAGAATTAATCATGTGGTCACTGCTGGATGCAAGGAGAGCCAAGGAATGTGGTTCCTGGCTGGACTGCCATTTCCTAAGCCCTAATCTCAGAAATTGTACTAGGCAGCTCTCTTGACCACAACCCAGGCTAACCCAGGGATTCTGGAAAGATAAGTCATTATCTACACCTGAGATGACTCTTGCATACTGAAAAAGTGAATCTGAGCAAATAGTTGTATTCCGTAGGAGACTACTTAAAACTAAATGAAAAAAATAACCACTTAAACCAAGCACGTAATTGTAGATTCTTAGATTTGAAAGAAATTTATCTATCACACAAAAATACTTCACGTAGAACAAATGCTCAGAGGTGGCACTATGTCACCTCCCCTCTGAGATGCAGTTAGATTGACCTCCTCAGGTTTCATCACCATGTTGGTTTGTCCCTCTCTCCCTCGCCACCTGCAGCAAAACCAATTTGTGGTTCCACTGAAGCAGAGAAAAATCAAGAACCACGGACTACCTCACTTAGTGGTAAACCATAAAAGGCCTCAGAAACCATTGCTTCTAAATCAGTATAAAAGCATTTCTACACTATCCATTACCCTCAGGAAATTGAACTTGGTGGAGAGCTCTTCCATTTAATGAAATTTACCCCTTTTACAACTAAAACTTGTTTTTGTAAATTAAGACAGGTGAAACACTTTCTAGAATGTGTTATGTATTTCCCTACCTTTTAAACCAGCAAACAGTGGACCAGCACGCGGTCTTTTCCTGATAATACAGGGCTTACCAACAACAGTCACATGATACAGGTCCTTTTTGGCCTCACACTGAATGATCTGGACTGTTGTTGATTTGGAATCCTTGTGGCTTCTCTGACTCTCCCCATGTTAGGCTGCCTCATTGCTCCTCACTTCTGGGTCCTGCTTGGTGTGGCTACTTCTTGCTTTATAACTCATTCCCTATCTGCTGTGGGTTTGAAAACCAAATAGCAAAACCACTGAAGGCATTTGACTCTTACTTTACACACAACCCTAAATAAAAGAAGTGCTTCTGAGTCCACCTCAGAATCTTCAGCATGTATTATGTGGCACTTTGGCTCTTCAGAGTTCCCGTGTGCTCAGTTACCAGTTTTCTTTGCTCTGCGTAGGTGAAGCTGTTGGACAACTGAGTTCCAAATGAATGATATGGTTAGTTATACTCTCATCATCATTGGTTAGCACTTGCATTTGCAGGTGACCCAAGACCAAATCAAACTGGCTTAAGCTCATAAAGCTGAGAAATCCATCACTTCGGGCACAGCCAGGTCCAGGTGATCAAGCAATATTGTCAAAGTGTCATCTCTCAACATTGTGGACTCTACCATGTTGCCTTTTGTCTAGGCAAAGGTGGTCACTGGCATCGACGGACTTTTATTCTACTGGTTTAGCAATTCCAACAAAAACTGAGTACCGTTTCTTCTGTAGTCAAGCAAAAGTCTCGGCACTGATTTTTATTAGCCTAAATTGGATCACATAACGTGAACCAATCACAGTGACCAAATGTGGTTAAAGTTTATGGAAGGTGATTGTTTTGGATTAGCCTTCTGCACTAGGCCCGAGCAGATCAGACCAAACCAGAATGGAGTCACTTGTGCTAACTGCCATGTAAGAAAAACAAACTTTGAAATGAGCTGGTTTTCAATTAAAACAACAACAACAACAACAAAAAAAACTGGAGACTCTAGTCAACCTGGGTCATTGTAATAAGGAAACTCCCTCTGCTTTAACCCTACAAGGGAAGTAACTTTGAAGCAACCAGTCCTCTTTTTGTTCCGTTTCTGCTTTTCTTCACCCCTTTTCTGCCTGTAAAGCCAACCTCCTCTGTTCAGCTCATTGGAACACTAATTCTATTTTATAAGATGATGTGTTGCCCCCAGTTCTAGAATCACAAATAAAAACCAATTAAGATTTTTAAAGTGAATATATTGTAATTTTGCCTTTTGACAATGGCAAGGCTTTGACCATGCACTCAACCTTGGAGTTCAAGCCAACCAAAACTACATAGATTGAGAAAAGGTAAAGTTAAGGTTAATTCTTTAAGATGAAATCAAAGTGCCATTAGCAGAGAAAGACAGACTGATGTTGTGCAGGCGAAAAATAACAGATGTCAACTGAAGTTCATCTTAATCTATTTTTGTGGAGGTTTAAATACAAGGCAATTTTTGAATAACCATTCTGCTATAGAGTCATTCCTGTTAGTAACACTTCTAAAATTTTTCATATGCAGGAAGATAAACTTGGCACAAAAACTATCCAATACACCTCTAACATTAGGCCTTTTTAAGTAGAACGTATTTCTGTTCCCTGATTGCAACATGTTTCTATCATCACCCTCAGAATAATTTTCACACTGTTTCTCTCACTTGAAATAAAAATTTCAGTGTGAAATTTCTCTCCTGTCTTCAATGTCATTATGTTAGCAGTTTCTTAGTCTTTGTAAGTCTTTCTGGAACACCATTTTCTCCTCAAACAGGAAGTATGAGAGCCAAAAATAATCTTTCCTTTTAGCCTAGTAGCTCTCCAGTAACTGTTGTTGGAAGCTTTGATAAAAGATAGTATTAGCAGCCAGGTCATTCTAAACTGGTACCACACAGAAGGCATCTTTTAATGATTTTTTAATGTCAATCTCCCAGACAGACGTCCTTCTGCCTGTGTGTAAGCTATATTTCCACAGGGAGTACTCGTGGCTCTGCCCTGGCATTAAATAGGGGCTTCTCAGGTGCTACAGGATGTAGCTGACACGCTCACGTGGTGAGAATCAGCCAGTCACCGCCATGCACATGGTGTCCACCACCTTCCTAAATCCTGCCGTGCAGTAGGGAGCAGGAAATGGATCTGTTCTCTATTCAAAGGCCATAAAGCCAAGAACTCCTAAAGTTCTTGCATCAGAGTCACCAGTCTCTAACTCAGCTGGGCATTCTGTCTTGACCGTACCTGGCAAGGAACTGCAGCATCTTTTGGAAATTCATCTCCCTGTGGTTCACAGTAAGGAGACTGGGGTTTGAAACTTGATCCTGCCACTTACCAGCAGAGGGTGTCCTTCCCACTCACCTGCAAGGAATCCTACACTCCCTTTATTGACCACAGCCTCTGCTTTCTTTTAGGGCTCTTCCCCTGCCCCACCCTGCATATGTTCTGGGCAGTGCTGTCCCCAAGCCTAAGCCAATCGGCACACCTGCATCGCACCGGCCACAGGGACTGCTTCTGGTACAGATCCTGGTACAAAGCAGTTAGATCTGAGCAAGTCAGAATATTTTGCAAGAGCTACTCGAAAAAGCACGCTATTTCCTGCTGGATTTGAATCTGTAGCTGATGCTGGAGACCAACTTGCCACAGTTTGGCTGGGACTTCGTTGGCTTTAAAACTGAAAGTCCCAAGTCTGGGGAACCCCCTAACTCCCAAGCAAACTAGAGCAGTTGGTCTCCCCAAGTGATGTGAGGGCTGGAGTTCCTGCAGCCACATAGTTACCACTGGAAATCTGACAATGAAATCACACAAAGGAAACGGGTGAGAGGTATAGAGAAGAAGCCAGTTCCTGGTCACATCTTCAAATTCCTTGTTTTCTTTTTTGCTTAACCCAGGTTGAGCTGGATTTCCTGACACTTGTAACAGAATGCCTGCTCACCAGTTTATCAGTTGTGTGATATTGCACAAGTCTCTTAACCTCCCTGAGCCTCAGTTACTGCCTCTGTAAAACTGGAATAATACTTTCTGAAGATTACATGAGAACAGTATCAAGTCTTTATCTCAAAGCCCAGCATGAAGTAACTGCCCAGTAAGTTCTGTTTCTTTCCGCTTCATAAGCTAGTGCACTGATAAACTTTAGACAGTGAGGGCTGGAAAGGAAATAGAGATGCACTTGCTCTGATTGCTCATTATATACATAAGGGAAACTGAGGCACGGTTGAAAAGTGACCTACTGAAGCCCTTTGGCAAGTGACAAGGTCAGAACTAGAAACAGGCCCCTGAGTTTGGACTAGTGCTCTTTCTTCAACATCATGAACCCAAATCTGGTTTCCTCTTCTGGGAATACCAGTCTGTTGATGCACAGAGGATGAATCTTCCACAAGCCAAGAAGATGACACTCAAATTCATGATGGTGGCACATCTGGGACAGAGCTAGCAGCTGGCCCAGAGCAACAAATGCTTGCCTGCCCAATCTGTGTCACTGGCATCGGTCCAGTGTCCATGGTATTCTACCAACAGGACTCTTCTTCCGCCCCCGTGTCACCTGCCTCAACCAAAAGCGAGTGTCTCCTCTGAAATGCAGACTTGAATGCAGGCCTGAGAGATCCATTCTCCTGTAAACCACTTAATGATGAAATGCATCTGTTATGAACTGCATGTTTGTGTGCCTCCAAAATTCATAATGGAAATAGCCACCAGTGGGATAATGTAAGGAAATAGGACCTTCAAGAGGTAATTAAGTCAAGAGGGTGAAATCCTCTGATGAACTATCGCAAGAACAGAAAACCAGACACTGCATGTTCTCACTCATAAGTGGGAATTGAACAATGAGAACACTTGGACACAGGAAGGGGAACATCACACACTGGGGCCTGTCGTGGGGTTGGGGGAGAGGGGAGGGATAGCATTAGGAGATATACCTAATGTAAATGACAAGTTAATGTGTGCAGCACACTAACATGGCACGTGTATACATATGTAACAAACCTGCATGTTGTGTACATACCCTAGAACTTAAAGTATAATAAAAAAAAATAAAAAGTAAAACAAAAAAAAGAGAGAAATCCTCTGATGAGATTAGCGCCCTTATAGGAAGAGACAGAGTTCTCTGTCCCTCTGTCTCTGTCTGTCTGTCTCTCTCTCTCCCCCTCCTTTCTTCCTTTTCTACCCTCCACCCCATGTGAGATTACAATGAGAAGATAGCTGTCTTCAAGACAGGAAGAGGGCCCTCATCAGGACCCAACCATGCTGGCATGCTGATGTTAGACTTCCAGTCTCCAGAACTGTGAGAAATGCATTTCTCTTATTTAAGCTCTCCAGTCTATGGTATTTGTTATAGCATTCAGGGGTGACTGAGAAGGTATCAATAACCAATTTGTCATTGCAAGATTCAGAAGCTAACTTTAGACTTTGCTTTCTTCTTGGGCGAGTAAAATTCATTGGCAAAATGAGGCTCCCAGCTGTATTCATAAATGCCTTTCCCAAAGCAAATGAGACTAGGGGGAGGAAAAAGAAAGAAGAGGAGAGAATGTGAAAATCCTGCACCAAGCTGGTTTGGGAGTGGGGGTGGGGAAGTCACCTGAGGCAGATGCTCCAGTGCTTAGCTGGTCTGCTCTCTCCTTTCCAGTTAGGAGGCATAGCCAGGAGCTTACCAGGGCATGGGGAGGCGGAGCCACCTCTCTGCTCTACTGGTGATTTATTTGCTATGTCCACAGCCTCCTCTCTTACAAACTGGACTGGTTTTACTCTAAGCTGACTTGAGATCATAAAAGGAATATTCTCCTTGACTGCCACATGTTTGGGAGGGAGACTGGGACAGAGTGGCCAAATGATTCCCCCAGGACTACTGGGCTTGAGGCCAGCTGCTTCAGAAACTCTTGGAGGAATGTACAGTACTGAACTGAAAAAAAAATATTCTTCTCTGTAGAGTAGTGGTATGATCACTGTGTGTCCACAGCCAGAGAGGGTGCTTATGGCCGGTGATGCACCAAAATGTGCCTATAAGGCTCTTGAGGGCATTTCACAAGACGATGTGTCTGGAACATTACACGTGTAGATAAATGTGAGTTTCGTGTGTTTAAGCTTTCATTACACCACATTTCTCAACCCTACAATATCTGAACCAATTGACAGGTAAAAAAAAGAATAAGATCATAGTCCAAGCTTTAGCTTTATCATTGATAAAGCAGGATTTGATGTCAGGGCTTAAGCCCAAAGGCAAAAGAAAGTCCCTTCTCCTCATCCTCCACCTAGCTAAGCCTGCTGATCCAGGGAGGGCTGGGACAGCTGGAGCCTTGGCTGCCCCTGCTCTCACCCTGTAAGGCACAGATCTGCCTTGGTGAACTTTCTGTAAGGAGAAGGGGTAAGAGGAGGCAAGTGGGCAGGTGGCTCTGAAGGAAGGAGTCCAAGGGTCTGAGCATGATTGATGGCATGATCACATTTTCCATCCCACCAGTCAGATTAACCATGCCTTATCCCAGGGAAGGAAGAAGAGAGTCACCAGAGAAGTGCACGAGGAGTTTGCCCACTGCTTTGTCAAGATCGCCAATGGAGTCCTTGGAGTTCAGAAAGCTGACCCACCTTACAGGTAAAAGTGCCTCCTCGTCAACATCCTAGTTTCTTCTGAGGATAAGCTCCCTAAAAAGGGCTCTCTAATGAAACCCCCTTATTCCAACGTCCAAATGAAAGCAAAGGGTTTTACAGCAAACCTCTCATACCATTTCATATGCCTCTGCCACATTCTTTAATCTTCGTGAGTTCAAAATAAACAAAAAACTTAATTTGAAAAACTTAAAGATTAGCAGCCTTGTTTCAAACTACCCAACGGCCAGCCCAACCGAGGCACCAAGAATCATAGGAGAGGCCAATGAACTCAGTCAATGAGACTGGTGTTGGGTCAAGTTCAGGCAGAGACTCAGGGAAACTATGGGGCTTAATTAAGCTTCAGAGCCCCTCACCCACTCACGGGGGTAGGATCTAGCAATGTATTCACATGGTGGTGGATTGTTGTAACATTTGCGGAGGTAAGCTAATGTAACCCCAATGTGTTAATACCATTGATTATTTCCTCTCCACTCCAGTGTTTCCTCTGTCACACTTCCCTTCACATTGGATAGCACTGGAGTAGCCGAAAAATTTTGGGGTTTGACTAAGGAAAAATTGATTCAGTAATACCTTGGTTTGTGTTTAGCAATAATATATGCATGTAGTTTGCAGTCACTTTTGTATGTAGTTGTTATTGTTAACTGTTGTAGAGTAAAAATAACCTTCAGAAGTATTTTTAAGTTCATTTTTAACTGGAATTTTTATTGAGATAATAGTAGTTTTAAGAAATAATACAGATTCCTTATGCACTTTGCCCAGCTTCCCTAGTGATAAACATGTTGCAAAACAATTGCCTAATATCACAACTAGATATTAATTTTGATCAAATTCATTTACATTGAGATTTTCCATTTTTACTTTGTGTGTGTGTGTGTGTTCAGTGCTATCAATTTTTGTCACCTGTGTAGAGAGGTGTACCTATTACCACAGTCAACTTGCTGCAAAATCTAATACCATGCCACCCTCTAGAACAACACCAGATTCCCTCCCCACAGCTTCCCCTGTCCTTAACCCCAGGCGACCATTAATAAGTTCTTCATCTCTAAAATTGTGTCACTTCAAAAACGTTATATAAATGAAACCATACAGTATGGAATCTTTGGGTATTGGCTTTTTTTTCAGCATAATTCTCTTGACATTCACTCAAGTTGTGTGTATCAATAGTTTATTCTTTTTCACAGCTGAGTAGAGTTCATGGAGTGGATGCAGCACCGTTTATTTAGTCACAGACCTGTTGAGGGACATCTGAGCTCATTCTAGCTCTTCCAAACATTCACGTGCTGGCTTTTGTGTGAACATATGTTTCCATTTCTCCGGGATAAATACAAAAGGATGCAATTGTTGGGTTGTATGGTAACCACATGTTCTGTTTTTTTCAGAAATGAAAAAACAACCTGCCAAGCTGTTTTCCAGAGTGTCTGTACCCTTTGACATTCCCATCAGCAATGCGTGAGTCTTCCAGTTCCTCCGCATCCTCACCATCATTTTTGGTGTTGTCACTATTCTTTATTTCAGCCATTCTCGTAGATGTATAGCGATATGTCATGGTGGTCTTCATTTGTATTTCCCTAATAGCCAATGATGTTGAATATCTTTCTAAGTGCTTATTTGCCATCTGTGTACTTTCTTCAGTGAGATGTCTATGTATGTCTTTTGTTGATTTTTAAATTGATTTTTTTACTGTTGAGTTTTGAGAGTTATTTCTATGTTCTTGATGCTAATCCCTTATCAGATGCATGGTGTGCAAGTATATTCTCTTTCTATAATATATTTTTTCATCCTCTTTACATGGAATTTACAGGGCAAATGTTTTAATTTTGAGGAGTTAAGAATGTATCAGCTTTTCTTTTTGAAGAACATGCTTTTAGTGCCAAAACCAGGGAGGCTGTGCCCTTTGACATTTACAGGGGTAATCTGAATCCCCACCAGCCAGCATGATGTGAATGTACAAGGCAAGAGGTCATAGGGCAACCTGAACATGTCCCAAGCTGCCAGCACTGGAGGTAAGTGCATGTCAAGAATAAGGAGTTTTGAAATGTATAGTCTCAGAAGCTAATCTTTAGAAAATTCTTATAACCATCAGCTGTGTAAAATTGTGAATACAAGATCCAGTTTTCTTAAGGTATAGTAAAATTAGTAAATACTATTTAAAATAAAAATAAAATTTGATGAACCATAAGAGAAGAAAGACTGAATTCTCTATTATTTTCATGAATCATATTATAAAAGTATTACCATATAAAGAGAACAAAGAAAATATAACCAAAAAAAGTATATACAAAGAAAAGTTTTATGGCCTTATAAAGAGTAATTAAGAAGTAAAAGAGACTGCTATGTGTCTTAGTGTTGGTGATATTTGTGTTATTGTCAGGTGTTTAAAATTTATAATTTGTTATGATTTCTTATTCTACATCTATGTTCAAGTTTGTACCAACTATTATTTTCTTCCTAATAAAGTTGGGTCCTCAAATTAAATAAACTTCAGGCACCACCCTGACCAGGTGTTACTTTTTTAGTTGCCAGATCATGATGTTTCCTGTTGTGTGTGTCCCAAAGCAGGGGCCCCAGGGACCAGACCATGGAGAGACGTGGGGAGGTGGTCAAGGGGCATCCAGCAGTCTCAGAAGAGCCGCTGTAGCTATTTACCACCAAGTGTGGAAATATTTCAATGTTGTAACTGGTATGCCCCTGCTGATGAGGTCTTGCTAAATATAAGCCCTGCCCCTTGTGTTTATATAAATGCTTTGTTGGGATAGCAGAATCCAGGCAAGAAACAAGAAGCTTTCCATGACATGCAGTTCTTGAGAACAATAATAAACTTGCCCCTGAAGTGTTCATCAGAACCTTATAGGAAAAAGACAAATACTATACTTTAACGTCAGTGGCCTAAAATAGATAACAATAGGAACATCATAAATCACTAATAGACATTAGACCAAAAGGTTTCAGCTACTATTTCATTTTCGCCAAGACTCGTGTGTCAGGCATGCTACAAACTAGAGATGAATTCCTGACCATCCAGGCTCTCTCTGAGGGCTGTCTGTGTCCCACGACTCTCAGCAGCTGGATAGGCTACAGAAAGGACCAAAGGTGAAACAAGTCGATTCCACTACAATAAACAATTGCTGTCAGGCTTTGGGATAAGGGCTTTCTCCATTTAGTTCACTTAAGCCACTGGGTATACAAGTTCCTCAGTACAGCCATGGCTTTCACTTCTTTCTAAAAGTGAGAGCTAAAAATGACCCACAAACCAGACACGGTGGCTCACACCTGTAATCCCTGTACTTTGTGAGGCTGAGATAGGCTGATCACCTGAGGTCAGGAGTTCGAGACCAATCTGGTCAGCATGGTGAAGCCCTGTCTCTATTAAAAATAAAAAATTAACCAGGCCTGATGGCACGTGCCTGTAATCCCAGCTATCTGGGAGGCTGAAGCAGGAGAGTCGCTTGAACCTGGGAGGCAGAGGTTGCAGTGAGCCGAGATCGTACCATTGCACTCCAGCCTGGGTGACAGAGCAAAACTCTGTCTCAAAAAAATAAATTAATAAAAATAAAATAAATAAAATAAAATATAAACAGCCCACGGAATTCAGGACCTGCATAGAGCAGTTTGACAACCACCAATTGAAAGAAAAGTACATTTAGCTAAAAGGCAAACATTACCAATTAATGACACTGAGAAAACTGGGTAACACAGCTTAACTTCTTGTGTCAGTGTCCCCATCACCTAACCATGATGCTCTTGAATTACTCCGCAGCCATACTCTCCATCTTCTTTGAAATTCTTCAGATGCAAAGTCAAATGGAATCCCAGTTCTGCCAAGCACTTGTCTTGTGGCGCTTGGCGAGCCCTCTCCCCATGTATAGCCAGGCTTGGTGGTTAGTGACCTCTCCCTTGAAATGTGAGTCTATTATGGCTTGAAGGAGAATATGTTCATAATGCCTAAGCAGAAACCCTCAAGTCTAGCAAATTCTTAATAAAAGTAACTACTGCTATTATAAACCACATCTTGTACATTTTTAACCACCAATAAAAAGGAAATGATACTCAACACTGAGATCCTGACATTTATGATCTGTAAAGTAACAGTTCTTTCTACCAGATACTTACTATCGTATGACAACACTATTATTGGAACCAGTATGAATGCTCAAATTTTCATTTCCCATTTGCTATTTATTGTCAAAGTTTTCTCTGTGCTAGAGAAAAGAAAGTCTCACTGCATTCCACCCATGTAGAACAATTTTAGAGAACAATTAAGTAAATTTAAATGGAAATAAATTCGTTTATAGAGCTCTCAAAAATGCACCAATATATTCACAAATACATAAACACTTTGGTAAAACATTATCTTCATAAGGTTATGGTGCCCTTTACAGTATTTGTGAAAAAAAAAAAAGTCTTTGTAAGCAAATTAGCAATATAAATAGGATTTGAAAGGAAAAGTTTTCACTTCAAAATGCTTCTAAGATTTTTAAAGCAATAGCAAAATCTAAGTGCTAATCATGCTGTTATTTATCTTTTTATGAAAGTAGGCCCAGAAAAATGTTATGTTTGTAACTTTTTAGCTAGTTTAGTATCAGAACCTGAGTGGTAAAGCTGGCATTGGGGAAGTGGTTGTGGTGAAGGGGAACAGAGCTTTGTAATGTAAGACACAGATACAAAGCTACATTCACAACCCACTAGCCTTTCATGTTCTTGGATGCTGTTTCCCATTTGTAAATTTGTTTGTTTATTTTGAATTTCTTTAACTTCTTGCTTCAGTGTGCCCATTACCTAACCATGATGCTCTTTGAATTACTCTCAGGTCATACTCTCCACCTTCTTTGAAGCTCTTTAGATGCAAAGTCAAGGTAGAATCCCAGTTCTACCAGGCACTTGTCATATGACCTTGGGCAAGCCCCTGCCATGTGTGTAGACACATGTGTAACCTGCTCCGAGGCTAGTCTAAACTTCTGGCCTTAAGCAGTCTTCCAGCTTTGGCCTCCCAAAATGCTGGGATTACTGGCGTGAGCCACTGTGCCCGGCCTCATTTGTAAAATTGAGATAACACTTCATATCGGAGTTGTTACAAGAAATTAAGGTATGTCAAGTACCCCAACATCTCCTTGTTTACATCATAATTGTTTTAAACACATTTCTCATTCATATTTTATTCAAACAGATTTTTTATAATAATAAAAATTCTTATTTTATATAGTTACATAGGGCACATCTTGATGACCTAGACAATGTTTTTTCTGTTAAAACCTTGGGAAAGCATAAATTTATTTGAAAAATTATTCTATTGAGATATTTTGGGCCACAGTTAGCTACTTTAATTTCTCTCTTGAAAAAAAAAAATGTTTCCAATTTGGTCTAAAATATAGCTCCCCTGATAACTGTAAATATTGTAGCCAAACCTATATTTTTTATGGAAGCAAAATTTCTGCCAATATCTCTGATGGTCTTGCCTACAAAAAGTCTGAAAAACTCAGGCCAATTTGCGTCGTAATATTTCTTTTTTTCCATTCCATTATACAAATCCAGTAGGTTTGAGGGAAGGTAATCAAATATAAAAATTAATCATCATAAAAATGTACATTTAAAAACATTTTGTTTGGCAATTTCAAGGACTTTGCATATCCTGAACACTTTGAGCCTGTACAGATGACATACCGAAAACAACTAAGGCATCTCTGCAGCTGCCAGTATCAAATCCTCACACGGTGATAAGACAATGGAATTTTTAAATACACCAAATGGTTTTCCTGGCCAAGCCTTGCTTCTGAGTCATGAGAAAATGTGTGTAATGCTATCGACCAAGGTGGTTTTGGTTTTTCTTCAAGGGAAAGTCTTAAGGGACTGGATGGGAACCGGATTTTGATAATTTGCCCAGCAGGATTTTTAGAGTGTGGTGTCCCTAGCAGGCAAACTGGCACTCGGCAACCTTGTTAGCATAACTCTGATCTGTGTGTCCCACGAGGCCATCCTTCCAGTCAAGGGTGGAGCCAAAGAAGTCAGCAGAAGTAAGTCAAAGCCAGATGGAAAATCACAGACTCCACGACACAAATGTCTATTTTCTCAGGAATCCAGAAGGTGCTGGGGCACTAATGTACTAGCTTCCTCACCTCTACTGACATGGGCAACAGGTTCTGTTCTAAGAGGTAGCAACAGGGGGTCACCTTGGATCAGTCCCTCTTTGTTCCAGGAAGTTCACCCGAAATGGTCCTTTATAAATAAATTTTGAATCAAGTGCCTTTCGGCTGTTCTGGTGGAAAAGTTCAAGAGTGTTGTTGGACTTTGCAGTGACCTTGGACTCAAATCTTACTGGCAATAAAAATGGCTATGTTTCTCCCAATTAACCAGTTTGAACCTATAAGTTTATTTGGGGTCTCAGGAACATTCTATGAGGTAAGCAAGCAGTCCCCAGATACCTCCCTTTTAGGTTTAAAGTTTTAGAATCAGTCTGTTTAGATTGTGGCCAATAGCAAGAAAAGAAAACAAATTAAAAAATAAAAAATAAAAACAAAAAAATAAAACAAAACAAAAAAAACTGCCCCAAAGTAGGAAGGTGGAGTCTAGATGGGTGGCCTGGCCTCCACACAAGAGCCCAGTACTGAGAATGTCTCATGACTGATAACGTTATGGGACCCTTCCTAAACTCATCACCATGGCAACCTGATCATGTCCTCAAGGCAGGGTCAGCTTAAAATGTTCAGAGGCCCTTAATCCCGAGAAGAGTACATTTCCCATCCAGTCGCCATGTCTGCCCAAAATGTCATTCAAAATAATATTTATACTAAACCATAAAATAAGGGTAAGAAAGTCCAAGAGTAAGAATTAGCTTTTCCCATGATGCCTATTTGGATGCTCCTTTTGCAATATTACATCTTTCAGACCAACTTCTTACCATAATTTTAGTGTCCCATTTGAGTCCGGATGTGGAATTATCCATCCCTTCCTTGAGGGAATGGCCCAGTGCTTGTGAACTCAAAGGTCTGCAGCTTTGGGACCCTGGACCTATTTTTGCCTGAAGAAACTGGAGCTGAATGGGGCACTCAGTGAGCAGAAGCCCTCCCACTCACGGTGTGTTTAGTAACCAAAGTGCTTCCTGGTTCCCTCAGGCTTGTTCTGGGTCACCACATATCCTGTTTTCAGCAACACCATGGAGTCAGAGAAGGCAGTTAGCAGGCCGTGGCAATATTCCAGGCAAGAGAAAATGTAGGCTAAAACTAGAGCAGTGGGAATGAAAAAAAGGCGTTGGATGGAGAAATACCGTGAACAAAAAATCAAGAGAAGTTTAGGTGGAGTCAGGGTTGCAAGTGGTGGGAGGAAGTAAAAGTAGGGAGAGGGGGCTTTCTCACTTGGATTCAGGGATGATGGAAATGTTACCAGCCAAGATAGAAGTTATAAGAGGAGGAGGCATCGACAGTTAAGGGGAAAGAGTGGTGATTCGGCTTTATGGTAGGCTGAACTTGCTGGCTGTCTTTCCATACAGAGCTGGCTACCCAGGTGGGAGGGAGCCCAGATGGGTATCTAGAGCTTATGAGGAGGACAAGGAGTCACCAGGTAGTTGAAGACAAGAAGTCTACAAGAACACCTTGGAAGACAGGGAGTCACCAGGAAGTTGAAGACAAGGAGTCTATGAGAACACCTTTTGCATAAAAACCATCCAATGTAGTGAGAACAATAACTGAAGAGTGACTCTGAGGAATAAGGAGGAGAAGAGATCAGAGTACAATTGGAGAGCTGTACTCTGTACTTGGGACCTAACCTGAGAAAACAAGGAGAAATTCTTCCTCTGAGAAGGAAAGGGAAGCAGAAAATACTGGCCAAGATGGATACATTTGAAGTGAAGTTCAAGTTCATGTAATGTAGCCTTGACCTTCTCAGAAATTAAGAAATGATGTTCCTGAGGATGATAGTGCAGCTAAAGGTAAATGAGGGGCTCAAAAAGAACAAAGAAATTAAGTGGAGGTTCAAGGCAGAAAGGGGGAGCAAAGAAACTAGGGTGTTGAGAAGATGAGGCCCATTCACTTGCAAAGAGTCCCCAGGGGGGAAAAAAAACACAAAGATCAATGAAAAAAATGAGTGGAAAAATAAATTGTATAACCTTGGGCTTACTTTTCAATATCTTGAGTAAAGAACAGAAAAATAAATCTCAGATAACTGTAGACAATCTAAAATGTTAACATTGTTCTAAGGAATGGGTTTCTGCCAGATTTTAGCCTTTCAAAAATTACAAATATATACTGACCTAGGCATTTCACCTGGGAGAAAAAACAAGAGCCTCAAATTAAACATGGACAAGAAAATCATTCAGTATTGAAAAGTTCTGCTTAAATAAGATCAACTTTCATAAACCACATGAGAAAACTGATCTCATATACAGTCCTCTATAAATATTGTGACGGTTAATATTATATTATATTATGTATTTAATTTTATGTATTTTGATGCATTTTATTTTATGCATTTTTATTTTTAAAACATTTTATTTTATGAATTTCATGTATCAGCTTGACTGTCCTACAGGGTAACCAGATAACTGCAAAGGTGTTTCTTGATGAGATTAACCTTTGACCTTTGACTTGGAAGACTGAATAAAACATTTACTCTATCTAATGTGAATGTGTCTCATTCAATCAGTTGAAGACCTGAATAAATAAAAAGATGGAACTCCTTTTGCCCAGCTGCCTCTCAGCTGGGACATCAGGTTTCTCTTGCCTTCAAACTCAAACTGAAACATCTGCTCTTCCTGGGTCTTGATCCTCTCGGACTTCAAACTGGAACTGCACCATCGGCTCTACTGGTTAGGCCTTCGAACTTGGACTGGAACTAGCTACACCACTGCTCCCTGCAGGTCCTGGGATTTGTCAGCCTCCATAGTCATGCAGACCAATGCCTTACAATAGAGATTTTTCTGTGTATCCACACATCCTATTGGTTCCATTTCTCTGGAGGACTCTGGACTCATACATCTATAATAAATCACTATTTTAATATTTCTAAAGAATAATTTGGTCATCAGAAGGTAATGATGCCTTTCAGTTCACTGTGCATTTTTCCTTCCAAAAAAATTTAATTGTAAAAAAGCAAGTTGGAAAAAATTAATCATGAACCTATAGTTTATTTTGTACTTCATGTTTCTTCAAACTTCGCCTCTGGCTCTGGCTGTTCCTACAGATCCCCGGGCAGCATGAATACCCAGTCGAATGGGTGCTGCTCTCATCAGCTTTCTTACCTGTAATGAGATGGCAAGAGTCCCAAGAACATGCAGTTCAGTAAAATGAATTGGATCTGCCAGAAGGATGTGTGAGGCCAGGAAGTAAGTTTCATCACTCTGACTTAGCAGAACAAATCATTTTGTCAATTAATGACGTCTCTCCTTTCTAAGCCAGACACACTTTAAAATACTGGCAGTTTTCCCTTCAAGGCAATATTTTCCATTTTTATGACACAAAATCATTGTGAGTACAGTTCTTTCTTATTTCTAACTTAGGGTACCTGGCTAGGGATTTCATTTCTCTGGGCCTGTTTCTCCATTAACAAAGTATGAAGACAATAGGGCAGATGATGTGAGCAGTCTCCTCTCGTGCCAGTGTCCTTGTATTGAAAGTTCATGTCCAAAAGGTGTCTTTTTCATAGCAGTTTCATTATCCATTTAAGGTCTGCATTCCTTTTTCTATGTAACCAAGATGTCAGGTGATCCTTTCATGGATCCTGAGATCTACATATAATTGGATAAAATCCCAATTCCACTGCTTGTGCAAGTCCGAAGCCATCTTTCATGTTATCTGCACATTCCTGGGGGAGTTTTTGATCTCAGAACTTTCTGGCACCAACCTTGGCTGGATGGACCATCTTGACTGGACCATCTTGACATTTACGTCTGCCCCCTGTGGGCCTTGAAGTGAAACATAATCCTTTCCTCCATTTCCCCAATTTCTAAAGGAAATAAAGGACAAGGGAGCTGACTTTATTATAGATTTGAAAGGGGTGCAGAAATATAAACAATCTGCTTGAAAAGCTGGCATCTCCATTCTCAACCTATTTAAATATTAGGCTACCTGCCTTCCAGTGTTCCCCTGGCCAATTCACCCCTGTAGTGTCCACCGTCACTCTGAGAATAGAACAATGCTTATTTTCTTGTTCTGGGCATTTTCACTGTCTTTTATTATCTCGGCTCTGTTTTACTGACCTCAAGTTCCTTATTATCCCAAAGGTCTTAGTAGAGGGTTGTTATAAACCAAGATAGTTCTCTCCCTAAGAAAAATTCAGGTACCAAATACAAAGAGAATACGTTTTCTCAATCCAGTCTCCCAACACACACATCCATAATGGCAACCATGCTGCTATGTTAAGACCTATCATATCTCCGTATCTCTCACACACGTTCCAGGAAGCTCTCACGGTCTGGTTCATAAAATGACCCTGGCCAGATGGTTAGCAACAAAGACATAAGGGTCTTGAAAGTCCTAACAAGCCAGAAAAGGGTTGGTGTTCCCCTCCATAGAGGCTAGCAGTGGCCTTCGACAGCACAAATCTTGTGGACTGATAAGCCACCACTCACTCATGAGCTAGGAGACCTTGTGGTTCAATGGTGTAGAGTGTTAACAAATTAAAAATCACATTTGCAACCATTCAGATATTTCCAGCAATTAAAGTTGTATTCAAACAACAACTTTATGATTTTGTTTTTAATTTTTGAAGCCAGTAACTATTATTTTGGGGCATATAGGGGTTGCATGGAGTAGCATCTCCCCTCGACCATCCTGGTGAATCATCCCAGTTAAAATGGTTAGTATTTTAGTCACTTACTTATCACCAGTGATAAGTTTGGTTTGGGGAGTACATGTAAACCTTTTTATTTATCTTATTTTTCACAATCTCTTCTACAAAAAAAATGAAGATATGTATGATTTTTGCTTTTGTTATTATCTAGTATTAAATGCTCTTACATGGCTTATAATTGACTTTATTTTCTTAATTGCTTCTTCTTGATTTTTTATTAACGATTTGCATTGGCTTTCTATGTTAACAATTAGCTTAAGTGTAATTATTGCTAGAATTTTATAAGTATTTTCTGGAAACAAAAACTTCATTTCTAAAAGTAAATAGTGTTTAAACATTATTTGAACAAATAGATTTTAAAGGGCATTATAGACTGTTATAGCATCAGCATATCAATTATTGAAATATATTTGAACATACAGAACATGAGCAAAATTGATATCTTGTGAAATTGTAGAATGTTGGTAATAAAATTCAATGAAACTTTATATTTAAATACAATTTTGCTTACATATACTTAATTTTCAATTTTTTTGATGCAATGTAGTTTTTAATGTTCACAAAAATGCAGTCAACTTAAAAACTGTTTTTGAAAAGCCAATTTCTCTGAAACCAAAGAAGAACTATAATCCTTTTATGTGTCTTGCATTTAGGTAAATTTAAATTTTTCTGACATTTATTTTCTCATCATAATGGACAAGACTTTGATTAAAGCCAGAAGGCCATGAGACTTGCAAAACAAACAAAGACGTCCAAAAAAGTGTTTAAGGCTGCTTTTAGGCAATATAATAAAGATGATCACACATTGGAATGTGTAAGATCTGATTGCTCTTCTCTGCTATATAAATAGGGTATTTGCATGCTCAAGTTATCAAGGAAAGCAACAGCGCCAAGCAAACCAAGCCCAGCACCTACATCATACATCCAACTCTCAGAGATTAGAACATTTCTAAATATCTTCAAGTGCAAACCAAGAATCAAAGTTTTCTATGAAATCTGTTCTAATACTGCTAAAGAGAGTTCAAGATACTACCAATTACAGTGTTTCACAATTAACAGCAAATGCCAAAATCCCTCATGGTGTTGCACATCACTCATTTGATCAGCCTACGTGAAAATCTTCAACACTGTGTTTTAGAAATATTTATAAGAGAAAACTCATTGACATCATGTCACATGACACAGAGATACCCATAAACTAAAATAATATTAAATGTGAAAATTTTTATTACAGAATGATGGATTTACACATGTTAGTGGCTGGGATGCAGGATAAGAAGAGCTTGAACTTGGACTGAGGTTTTGAAGAATTGATGATGAATAGGAAGCTACCAAATCTGCTCACTATGTTATTAAGGAGCCTTCTACCCAGCAGAGAAGGAAGAGTCAACATAGCACAGGTGAGGTACTGATTGAAGAAATGTGGAACAATGTCATCTGAAACCCCACCACTTGAGGCTGTTGGGTAGGCTGGTTCTAGGTATAAAAACAGTGGTGATGGCGGTAAATGCTTCATATGGATCTTATGTGGATTAAAGGACACACTGTGGATCAAGTGCCTGCCATGCAGTAAGTAGAAAGAAAGGAGGCAGTGGAAGGAAGAGCAGGAGGAATGGGAACAGCAGCAGCAGAATTTGATAGAGCTAAGATTATTATCTGGGTTTCTGATACGAAGCACTGTCCTGGAGTATGGGTCAAAACTTAGATGCTGAGCTCGTCTACTAACGTGGGTGGGAGTCATGAGGAATCGGCACCATATCGTGGTGTGCCTGGATCATAGCAGCTGCTCAGAAGACATTTGTATAGGTGGCAAAAGACAGCTCAGATACACTCGGTCATGCCTGGTGGGCAACCCACAGCCATCTAACCAGCGTTACTGGAAAATCTCATTCCTGGGCCTTGGCAGCCATACACACTCCTGTCAACCAATGGTTTCAATGAGATACTCCAGCAAATATCAGCTCTGCCTGTATAAACTTTGCTGGCCTTTTTAAGTCCCTGGATAACTGCCACCTTATCCAAGAGAGAACTGAAGTGAAATTTGTCTTCCAATAATTTTAGAAGAGGTTGGGAGAGGTTCCTGGCTAATTGTAATGCTCAGTAACTCCTGTTACCGTGACCTTCCCATCAGACATGCCAAGAGTAATGAGATACAGCAGCATTCATTGAATTATGCAGTCTGAGCACGTCCACGGAGGAACGCCAGGCAATCACTCAGTCATCAGCCATCGGCCCTTCCCTTCCCAATATCCACTTTGCAGAGATGGAGCTGGTGCCTCCTGCTTTTCCAAGCTTGATCTTTCATCAGTAGGGAGGAAATCCTGCTGGCAGTATAGAGTAGTGGTTAGGAGAGCTGGGAATGTGACCTAGATTCAAATAATGTCTCTATTGTTTATTAGCACCATGGCTTTGGGCAGGGTTGGAGACTAAATTGTGTCAAATTGATACTAAATTGTATCTTGAAGCTCTACCCTTAATGCGGGTGAATTTGGAGATAGGGATGTTAGGGAGGAAGGAGAGGTAAGATGAGATCAAAAGGATGTGGGTTTGGCCTGGCACAGTGGCTCACGCCTGTAATCCCAGCACTCTAGGAGGCCGAGATGGGCAGATCACGAAGTCAGGTGTTCAAGACCAGCCTGGCTAACATGGTGAAACCCCACCTCTACTAAAAATACAAAAAATTTAGCCAGGATTAGCCAGGCGGGATGGTGGATGCCTGCAATCCCTGCTACTTAGGAGGCTGAGGCAGGAGAATTGTTTGAATCCAGGAGACGGAGGTTTCAGTGAGCTAAGATTGTGCCACTACACTCCAGCTTGGGTGACAGAGCAAGACTCGTCTCAAGAGGAAAAAAAAAAAAAATAGCCGGGCACAGTGGTGGATGCCTGTAATCCCAGCTATTCAGGAGGCTGAGGAAGGGAGAATTGCTTGGACCCTGGAGGCAGAGGTTGCAGTGAGCTGAGATCACCCCACTGCACTCCAACCTGAGTGTCAGAGTGAGACTCCATCTCAAAAAAAAAAAAAAAAAGGATGTGGGTTTAATCCAATAGCTCTGGTGGCCTAAGAAAAAGAAGAGACACTAGGGATGTCCATGCACAGAAAAAAAGGCCACGTGGGGGCATAGGACAAAGGCCACCATCTAGAAGTCAAAGAGAGAGGCCTCAGAAGAAACCAAACCCATGAAATGTCAGACTTCCAGCCTCCAGAACTGTGAGAAAATAAATTTCTTTGTTTAAGTTCTCCTGTCTGTGGTAATTTGTTATGACAGTCCTAGCAAACTGTTACAGGCAGGTTTTTTGATCTAGGTCTCAGGTTTCCTCTGCAAATGGAGAAAATCAGATGTCCCAAAGGGATGGAGAGAGGAAAGAATGACATAAAGCGCATCAACGGTGGGGCCTGGGGCTGGCACAGAAGAAAGGGGGCTGCACACAAGTGAGGTGTTAATTTTAATAATCCAACTCATCCATTTTAAAACACATGAGGTTCAGAGAAGTTAAATCACAGCTCAAAACCAGTAGCTATGTGGTAAGCCTCATTTGGGAGCCAGGATCTTCAGAGTCAGGATTTAAAAGAATAGGATATATCACTGTAATCATTATCTAATGCTATCTAATTCATCTCTCTTACAGCAGCTGCCTGTCTTTCTCATTCTAAATAGCAGCCTTGGGTAGCGGTGAGGGACGCGGGGTCAAGGACTAAATTGAGCTCTGACCAAGAGCCAAGCACTGTTTCAGGTGCTGGCGACTCATAGGCAAGCAAGGCAAACAAGATCCCTGCTCCCATGAAGCTGGCAGGGGACAGATATGCTAGACAGTGACTGCCAGCAGGGAGACAGGGAAGGCCTCTCCAAGAAGATGATGCTCCAGCTGAAACCTGAATAATGAGAGAGAGCCAGGTAGGACAATATGTGGGGGAAGCAAGATCTCGTCATATCACCGCACCACATCCGGCTAATTTTTGTATTCTTTTGTAGAGACAAGGTTTCACCATGTTGCCCAGGCTGGTCTTGAACTCCTGGGCTCAAGCAATTCTTCCACCTCAGCCTCCCAAAGTGCTGGAATTACAGGCGTGAGCCACAGATTAGTTTATCTTTAACACAATCATAGTTCATAGTCTCCTACCTAGAAACCTTGTTTACTTATGGATTAATGTCCAAGAGTTTTTAATTATTTTGATGGAAAAGAAAACAAATCCACAGATTTTTGTTTTTGTTTTTGTTTTTGTTTTTTTGAGACGGAGTCTTGCTCTGTTGCCCAGGCTGGAGTGCAGTGGCGCCATCTCGGCTCACTGCAAGCTCCACCTCCTGGGTTCATGCCATTTTCCTGCCTCAGCCTCCCGAGTAGCTGGGACTACAGGCGCCCACCACCATGCCCGGCTAATTTTTTTTTATTTTTAGTAGAGACGGGGTGACGGGGTTTCACCATGTTAGCCAGGATGGTCTGTATCTTCTGACCTCGTGATCCGCCTGCCTTGGCCTCCCAAAGTGCCGGGATTACAGGCACGAGCCACTGTACCCGGCCTTTTTTTTTTTTTTTTTTTTTTTTTTTTTTTTTTTTTTTTTTTTTAGCTTAACTGAAACCCAAAATGAGGGCTTATTTCAAAGAGAATTATCAAAAGAATGTTTAAAAAGAAAGTGATGGTGGAGGTGGTGGTAGAAATTGGCTGCTGCTCATCCCACTACTGGGTATATACCCAAAGGATTATAAATTATTCTACTACAAAGACACATGCACACGTATGTTTATTGCGGCACTATTCACAATAGCAAAGACTTGGAATCAACCCAAATGTCCATCAGTGACAGACTGGATTAAGAAAATGTGGCACATATACACCATGGAATACTATGCAGCCATAAAAAAGGATGAGTTTGCATCCTTTGTAGGGACATGGATGCAACTGGAAACCATCATTCTTAGCAAACTATCACAAGAAGAGAAAACCAAACACCGCATGTTCTCACTCACAGGTGGGAACTGAACAATGAGTTCACTTGGACTCGGGAAGGGGAACATCACACACTGGGGCCTATCATGGGGAGGGGGGGGGGGGGGAGGGATTGCATTGGGGAGTTATACCTGATATAAATGATGAATTGATGGGTGCTGATGAGTTGATGGGTGCAGCACACCAACATGGCACATGTATACATATGTAACAAACCTGCACGTTATGCACATGTACCCTAGAACTTAAAGTATAATAAAAAAAAAAAAAAAGAAATTGGCTGCTGCTGAACAGAGACAGAGCCATGAGGACACACTCAGTATGTCGGAGCTTCAAAGGGCCTTGGAGATAACCTTGTTTGACTACCTTGTTTTTAAGATGAGAAAACTGAGGCCGTAAGGGGTTCAAAGACTTGATTAAAGGCCCAGAGCAAGCCAGTGGCAGGACCAGGATGGACATTCAGGCCTCCTAATTCTTAGCCCAGTGTTTTAGCCAAACAAGTGTTTCTCCCTCAATACCTCCCTAAAGCCCTGTGGGGTGAGGAGAAGCTGAGGTCCTGTGAATTGGAAGTTGTGCCCACACTCCAGGGTACTGAATGGTCACCGGTTTTCTCATTTCTATTACAATGAATTCAGGGCTTTGAGAAGCTAAGTGACTTGCCCAAGGTTACATGAGTAAAAAGCAATGAGAAGTGCTTAAAACTACAGCCTGTCTGCTTCCGACATAAATCAGAGATGAGGCTCTTAATTAGGTGTTGAGTAAGGTGGTGCATTGACACCTGTCAATTATACCACATAGGCTCATTTCTGATGCTTGGGCAATGCTCAACCACAGCTTTGACTTGATGAAAGTCAATAGAGGCAAATTCTTTCAAACCATAGGCTTCTAGACTAAGCCAAAATCCAAATACCTTAGGAAATTGCCAAGACTGAAGGACCGTTACTCAGCCTTTCAGATTCACCTTCCCAGGAAGCAGCCTATTTTGATATTTCCTTCTGCATCCCCTCTTTTTCCTCAGGAATGATGACTGCCTCCCTCGGCTCTCCTCACCTGTCTTCATTGTATTTGTCTCCCCAAGTTTCAATTATTGACTTTCTGATTCATCTCTCTGTTTACACCAAGAATCTCAGAAACAATAAATTTTATTCATCTCTGTTGGCCTGGCACAATGCCAATGCCTGTAAATGTTATTTTAATAAATTATATAAGGGTTGAAATAATAGTATGTTCACTTATTTTTTTTTACGTTGCAACCTTTTGTAAATAGACATTGGATCACAGCTGGCATTAAAACAATAGTGCTGACTGGGGTGGTGACTCAGGCCTGTAATGCTAGCACTTGGGGAGGCCAAGGCAGATAGATTACCTGAGCTCAGGAGTTCAAGACCAACCTGGGCAACATGGTGAAACCTTGTCTCTACTAAAATAGAAAAAATTAGCCAGGCCAGCTGAGGCACGAGAATTGCTTGAACCCGGGAGGTAGAGATTGCAGTGAGCCAAGATAATGCCACCGCACTCCAGCCTGGGTGACAGAGCAAGACTCTGTCTCAAGGAAAACAAAAAACAACAACAACAACAAAAAACACGATAGTCCTCAATCAAATCAAACCCTTCATTTATACAAAATGTAATCTAATTATAAATACAATCTTTTTAAAATTCAACATAACACCCTAAGAGAAATATAAAGCAGAAATTAAAGGAAAGTAATTTGTAATAAAATAGCAATTAAGTCAAGATGTAAATATCGCCTGTGTGACTGTACTAGAGGACTAGTGAAGCTGGGAGATGCCTGCCGCTCTCATGACACCATGAGCATCCTTGTAAATGAGTCAGCTGCAATGTAAACTGCTACGTGTGTGGGATAGTGGCTCCAAATCACATAGAGCTTTGCCATTGGTGACGAAATTTACTATATCAGTTAACAACCCTTGCTAACATTTTGAACAAAAGACTCTAATCATTATACACCTGTGATATCCACTCACGAAGTCCAGGACATTTACATATCCTGGGGAACTCAGTTCTTTGATGTGCACGAATATTCCATGCATTTCAGGGCTCTGGCATCCTGGGCCCCCACTCACTAAATATTATAGCCAAGACCATGCCTACAAATTTCCAATCGTCCCTGGGGCCAGCACTGTCCCCATGGAGACCCACTACACTGGACTAAGCAATGATTTACCTCAAGCGACATTCTCTCCTAATAACATAGTGGCTTTTCTTTCTTCTGGACTTCTTAAAAGTTTGAAAACAATTCTGAGATGTAGATAAAGCAAAACATCTCTTGAAAAAAATTAAGGCAATCAAAATTGTGCCATAAGTCAAATCTGTTGGAACTCAACATTCTGATAGCTATCCACCACAAGCCAGGGCTGTGAGTATTACTTCTTATCGCACCTCTTTATTGTTGAACATTCTTGACCCATGGGTGTCCACCAAGAATAAGGTAAAAGGATGTCTAGAAAAATAAAAAATTGACTAGAGGGCACTGATAGCACTGAGACCAAAGGCTCCACACAGACGCCGATCCAACAGTTGAACCATTTCAGTTCCCAACGGGAAATAGATAAGAATCCAAATGTAAGCAGCTTCAGATTCATATTTTAAAATTCTCAAGAGCCATGGTCTATTTCCACAGCTCTATTTTACATACTTATTTTATGAGTCTCTTGATGGAAATCTAAGCCTTAAATGTTCTTCCACAAACCATTCATCTTCGAAATACAATTTAAGGAAGAGGCCGTGTGGTCATCAAGTGCTGGCATTCCCAATTGATGAAAAATAAAGGAAGCCTTGAGTTTTGAGAAGAATTACCTGCAGACTGGGGCTGGAGTACCAAACTCCTCTTATCACCACTGCAACTCACACACAGAGGTGGCACAACTCCATGAGTACATCCTCTTATTTCTTTCTTTCTTTTTTTTTTTTTTTTTTTTTGAGATAAGTGTATTTTATTTATTTTTTATTTTTATTTTTGTCTTTTTAAAAAATTTTTGTTTTAGGTTCAGGGGTACACGTGCAGGTTTGTTATACAGGTAAATTGCGTGTCACAGGGATTTAGTGTACAGATTATTTCCTCACCCAGGTAATAATCGTAGTACCTGAGAGGTAGTTTTTCAATCCTCACCCTCCTCTCATGCTCCACCCTCAAGCAGGCTCCAGTGCCTGTTGTTATCTTCTTTGTAACCACGTGTACTCAATGCTTAGCTCCCACTCATAAGTGAAAACATGCAGTATTTGGTTTTTTCTTCCTGCGTTAGTTTGCTTAGGATAATTACCTCCAGCTCTATCCATGTACCTGCAAAGGACAAAGTCTCATTCTTTTTTATGGCTACGTAGTATTCCATGGTGTATATGTATCAAGTTTTCTTTATCCAGTCTATTATTGATGGGCAATTAGGTTGTTTCTGTGTCTTTACTATGGTGAATCATGCTATGATGGACATATGTGTGTATGTGTCTTTATGGTAGTACAAGTTATATTCCTTTGGGTATATACCCAATAATGGGATTGCTGGGTCAAATAGCAATTCTGTTTTAAGTTCCTTGAGAAATCTCCAAACTGCTTTCCACAGTGGCTAAACTAATTTACATTCCCATTAGCAGTGTATAAGTGTTCCCTTTCCTTTAAAACCTTGCCAGCATCTGTAATTTTTTGACTTTTTAATAATAGCCATTCTAACTGGTGTGAGATGGTAACTCATTGTGGTATTGATTTGCATTTCTCTAATGATTAGTGATGTTGGGCATTTTTTTACATGCTGGTTGGCCACGTGTATGTCTTCTTTTGAAAAGTGTCTGTTCATGTTCTTGTCTCACTTTTTAATGGGGTTGTGTGTTTTTCTTATAGATTTCGTATAGATTCTCGATATTAGATCTTTGCCAGATGCATAGTTTGCAAATATTTTCTCCCATTCTGTAGGTTGTCTGTTTACTCTGTCAGTAGTTTCTTCTGCTGTGCAAAAGCTCTTTAGTTTAATTAGGTCCCATTTGTCCATTTTTGCTTTTGTTGCCATTGCATTTGGTGTCTTTGTCATAACGTCTTTGCCGGTTCCTGTGTCCAGAATGGTATTCCCTAGGTTATCTTCCAGGGTTTTTATGGGTTTTGGTTATAGATATAAGTCTTTAATCTATCTTGAGTTGAATTTTGTATATACATGGTATAAGGAAGGGTTCCAGTTTCAATCTTCTTCATGTGGCTACCCAGTTATCCCAGAACCATTACTGAATATGGAGTCATTTCTCCATTGCTTGTTTTTGTCAGGTTTGTCAAAGATCAGATGGTCATAGATACGGGACGTTATTTCTAGGCTGTCTATTCTGTTCCATTGGTCTATGTGTTTTTGTACCAGTATCATACTGTTTTGGTTACTGTAGCACATTCTCTCATTTCTCTTCTGAAAATGGAGATCATTTATGGTTACCTAGCAAGGAAGTGAAAAGAAAAAAGAAAAGAGGGAAGGAAGGAAGGAAAGAAGGAAAGAAGGAAAGGAAGGGAGGGAGGGAAGAAGGAAGGAAGGAAGGAAGGAAGGAAGGAAGGAAGGAAGGAAGGAA
>NC_045444.1:109513963-109551754 GCF_002776525.5 Piliocolobus tephrosceles | reverse complement strand
GAAGGAAGGAAGGAAGGAAGGAAGGAAGGAAGGAAGGAAGGAAGGAAGGAAAATTAAAAGATGTATGCCATTCCTTAGAAGTCAGAGAGGCACATAATAGAAAATCTTAATTCCCTAAGAAAATATCACCCCCTTTTCTCCTCTTTTGTGAGGATTCTCTCCCAGGTGAAAAAGTCAATGTATGAGACAGAGATGAAGTGAGAGGACTGGTATATGAAGACCAGAAATTCTACATAAGGAGATATGAACAACTAACTAGTAATAGTCTGAAAGTCAAGCTAAGGATTTTTTGATGAGACTTTGCCCTGCTGTGGTTGGTCACCTATTTGGAGGTATGACCCTGACATTCTGCCTTTTACCTATTTGATGTTTTAGAGAAGTGGTTCTCAAAAATGTCCTGTACATTAGCAGTACCTAGGGAGCTTTTAAGGCTCTTAACATCCAGGCTTCACTCCAGACCAGTTAAATCAAAAATTCCTGGGAACAGACCCACCAATCAGTATTTTTTTAATCTCTCTAGATGATTCCAATAATGTATGCAAGTTTAAGAACCAGTTTTAAACAGCTATACCTTTTAACTCCAGGAATAAATAAGGCAAATGAAAATGATCCCTTGAATATCTCAGCACACTAAGAACACTGTCCTTAGTATGTGCCATCTCAGAATGCCCAGTTTGTAGACTATGTGTGATAATGGACCTGAGCTTTGAAGACTTTTCAGCATTCCCCAAAACTGCATCTGCTAATGACACAGTAGATGACTGACTGTCCATTTTGATTATACCTACTTACAGTAGGAACACAATTAATGATAATTAGGGACATTTTATTTTTTAAGGCATAGTGATGAAAATTAGTCATGCTGTAGGCACATCCCCAACTCCCACTCACTGAACAGACTAGGCAAGAGAGCATGATATTCATTATAATCTATTCTTGTCTCACTTTACTTGACCTTTCAGGTAGAATTCAGTGAAAGTAAAAAGAAAAGAGGACGAGACATCATTCTCTCCAGGACAAAAATTTGAAAAGAGAAAGAATAGATAGATCCCAGGATTTTTGCAGCAGATGAAGCATCAGACTCACACACAGAAACACTCATACTCACACACACTCAACTGACCCCACCTCTCAAAAACAAAAGTGTTTAAAAATAACGTCTTGGGGAATTGGATCATCATAGTAGGCTGAATACCTGTATCTTCCTTTCCTTCTGCTCAGAGTCTCATAAGAGGCAAGAAAAGATAGTTTTTTTAAAAAAAGAAAATTACAATAGCAGTGGAAAACAATAAATACATTATAAAATTTTTTAAATGAGAGATTTGTTAAAGAAGGAACCTAGGTGGTATTAGACTAAGGATAAATAAAATGAAAGAAAATCAAAGCCAAAACACGTATGAGAGAAGACTTCTCTGGACATCCACAGGATTGGTTCTGTGAGCACCCTTTACTCAATCAACAGCTATAGAGAGTAGGAGGGAGACCAGACATCACCAGGGTAATTAAATGAAGAACTGAATTTAGAAGATATGTACTTATATCCTTTGTACTTTATCCCAGTTCCTTGCACATGCAATGAAACAGACAGTAACTTGTGTATACGGTTAATAAAAAATTCAAAGCATAGCAAATATTTGCCCACAATCACAATAGAGCGAGCAGGTAAAATTTTCCTATGAAAAGACAAAGACCACCCTGTTGAAGTTAGAAATATTTATTTGCCATTTACAAAAACTAAAAAATAAACATGCACACACTCACACATCCTGAGCAAAATAAAAACAAACACTAAACGTTGAAAAATGAAAAAAGTATATCAAAAAAGGAGCAAATATGGCAACCTCAATATCAAACAAAATGAAATGCAAGTCAAAAAACATTAAAAGAGGAAAAGGTTAGCTTAATTTCATATTTAGTTTTTAAAACATCATACACTAAGAAACTATAACACCAAGTTCAAGAACCTTTATGCACATAACACAATGGCTTCAGATATCATGTCTTCAAACTGAGAATTTTTCTTATTGAAACCACAACAAAAACTGCCTGTGCAATTCAACCTGCTGTTTTCATTTTCACTGAGGCTAGGCAAGGTGGTCCTGAGGACCCCTTAGGACACTATCTTCTCTGCCTGAAGATAAGAGGAGGAAAAATGACAACAGGAAGCAGGGTGCTTTTTTTCTTCTTCTTCTTTTTTTCTTTGAGACAGAGTCTCGCTCTGTTGCCCAGGCTGGAGTGCAGTGGCTCACTGCAACCTCTGCCTCCCGGGTTCAATCCATTCTCCTGCCTCAGCCTCCTGAGTGGCTGGGATTACAGGCACCTGCCACCATGCCTGGCTAATTTTTTGTATTTTTAGTAGAGACAGGGTTTCACTATGTTGGCCAGGCTGGTCTCGAACTCCTGACCTCGTGATCCACCCACCTCAGCCTCCCAAAGTGCTGGCATTACAGGCGTGAGCCACTGTGCCGGGCCAGAAGAATGCTTTTGTAGATGCGGGTTTTATTTATTTATGTGCCTAATACAATGCCCAAGATGACTTTTGTTGACTCACCTGATTTGGGGAATGTGTAAAAGCCTGGCAGTCCCCAAACATGAGTATGTTCAGCTCTACATTTGAAGGAAGTTTCTGCTGGTCTAGTCAGTGACAGAATGGCAGCCTTAGGAGGGAGTAAGCCCTCTCCTTCTCGAAAAACTCAAGCAAGGCTGGAGACTTCTCTGCAGTGGTGGGGTAGTGAAAATATATACGTGAAAGGGATGACCTAGATTGTTTTACATAGGGCTTCTTCTCTCAACCCACAACCCTGTAAATCAAAGAAATATAAACTGAAATGGCCACATCAAAGTTAGTAAGGAAAGTAGGGAGGAAGGACATCTCTTCCAACTGACATGTAGATTTGAATTGAAGACTTTGAGAGGTGATATGGGTTGGCTGTGTCCCCACCTAAATCTCACCTTGGATTGTAATAATTCCCACGTGTCAAGGGCAGGGCCAAGTGGAGACAACTGGATCTTGGGGGCAGTTTTCCCCGTTCTGTTCTCATGGTAGTGAATAAGTCTCACAAGATCTGATGGTTTTATAAATGGGAGGGCCTGTTCACAAGCCTTTTTGCCTGCTGCCATTAAGATGTCCCTTTGCTCTTCCTTCATCTTCTGCCATAATTGGGAGACATCCCCAGTCATGTGGAACTGTCAGTCCATTAAACTTCTTTCCCTTATAAATTACTCAGTCTTGGGTATGTCTTGATTAGCAGCATGAGAATGGACTAATACAAGAGGCAAGAGAAAATCCAAGGTTTCTTCCAATCCTCTGGCATGAATGAGATGAGAACGTGTGATTGCAGTAGACTGAATCATATTTTGCGAATCATTCACTCCCCTGTGCATCCTACCCCCACAGGAAGGAATCTAATTCCCAGCTTTGGTCGTGTGACTTGCGTTGACTGGAATGTGAGCAGACATGCCAGACGCCGTGTTAAAAAAGACTCTTTCAATGTGACTTGTGGTTTGGCGGGCATCTTGAGCCTCTGTCTCCTCCATGGGAAGGGTAGATGACTTTGCTGAAGCTGCCATGACAAGTACCACAAGCTGAGTGTTGCAAACAGTAGACATTTATTATCTCACAGTCTCGAGGCTGGAAGTCCAAGATCAAGGTGTTGGCAGAGTTAGTTTCTCCTGAGTCCTCTCTCCTTGGCTTGCAGATGGTCACCTTCTCTCTGTATCTATTCACATGCCATTCTTCCAGGTGCATGCCTCCAAATTTCCCCCTTGTTATAAGAACACCAGGCATATCAGGTTAGGGTCCACCCTAATAACCTCATTTTAACTTGATTACCTTTGAAAAGACGCTATCTCCAGAAAAAGTCACATTCTGAGATACTGGAGGTTAAGATTTCAACAGATGCATTTGGCAGGGGGCACATAATTCAACTCATCAAGACCATATCCCAGAAAGGGGCCACTGTTTCCATCTGAGTCTGGAATGGAAGGCCAACTAGAGCAGATATGGTAGGGACCTTCAGGCCTTACGCTACATGAGCAAACATAAATGTATATGGGAAGCTATTGAGATTCAGAAGTTATTAGACAGTATGATTCACCAAAATCTGACAAATATACCAAGTTAGTAGCAAATTCACTAACAATTAATGAGCAAATTATTTGAAAACCACAACACCTCACTCTGTAAGTAAAGAAACTCTTTCTCTCATTTTCAGTGAGCAGTTTCATGATATCAGCAAATCTGAGTGGCTCAGGGGGTGTAAAGTGTGGAGATGAGGTGAACACTCCAGAAAAGAACTCATGGTGGGATGAGAAGTGATCATGGTGTATTCATTCATTCTTGCACTTCTATGAAGAACTACCTGAGACTGGGTAATTTATAAAGAAAATAGGTTTAATTGGCTCACAGTTCTGCAGGCTCTATAGAAAGTATGGCTGGGGAGGCCTCAGGAAACTTACAATCATGGTGGAAGGCAAAGGGGAAGCAGGCACGTCACATTGACCAGAATATGAGCCAGATGCCATGTTAAAAAAGATGCTTTCAATGTGAGTCATGGTTTGATAGGCATCTCGATCCTCTGTCTCCTCTATAGGAAGGGTATATGACTTTGCTTAAGCTGCATGACAAGTACCACAAGAAAAAGGAGGAGAGAGAAGGCAGAGGTGCTACACGCTTGTAAACAACTAGATCTCACACAAACTCACTCACTATCTTGAGAACAGCAAGGGGGAAGCCCAACCCATGATCCAATCACCTCCCACTTGGCCCCTCCTCCAACAATGAGGATTACAATTCAACATGAGATTTCAGTGGGGACACAGATTCAACCATATTATTTAGGTAATCAGCTTGCCCTTTCCATCTCTTAGGTTCAGAACAATGGGGTTTCTACAGAGCAATCCATTCACATAATTACGGTGTTCCAAGATGTTCTTATAAGCAGGAAAGCGCACATAATAAATGGTGTCTGGAGCAAAGACTATCCTGCTCTTGGTTTTATTTAATGTAACAACTGAGACAATGTAAAAAATATACACATATATATATATTATGATTCAAGTGTTAACTTCAACGTCTACATGCCTATAAATGAGAAAAGTTTAAGAAAAACTTTCTGGCCAGGCACGGTGGCTCACAACTGTAATCCCAGCAGTTTGGGAGGCCGAGGCAGGTGGATCACCTGAGGTCAGGAGTTTGAGACCAGCCTGGCCAACATGGCAAAATCCCGTCTCTACTAAAAATACAAAAATTAGCTGGGCGTGGTGGTACATGCTTGTAATCCCAGCAACTTGGGAGGCTGAGGCAGGAGAATCATTTGAACCCGGAAGGCAGAGGTTGCAGTGAGCCAAGATCACGCCATTGCACTCCAGCCTGGGCAACAAGAGTGAAATTCCATCTCAGAAAAAAAAAAAAAGAAAGAAAAATGGCTTACTCAACACTATATTATCTTTTGGACTAGTTTTTCCCTTTCAAATAAAGGAAAAGAGTCTCTTTAAAATTTTTATTCTCTAGATGACTAACATATTATAGAAAATTCTACTCTGAACTCTTAACCACTGGAATTCAAAGAAAACATCTCAAATCCATTACATGTTTCTCAAGTCTGTGATTTTGTATACATAAATATATGTTATCTAATATACATATATAAAATATCTATGTGTGTACTTCTCTTCACCTTGGATTCGTTTTCTGGCATTTCACAATTATTCCTGCCATAGCTCTCCAATTACTTCAATTCTCAAGAACCCTTCCCCTAAGTCAAGGCTGATTTTAGGCAATTTGAGTCTGACTTAAGGAGGGTAAAACCCAGGCCCAGTTCTGGTGTATGATGAGACTTCCCATTATACTGAAGGATGGATGTAGTTCTATTCAGCTCATGAGGCCATACAAAGATTAAATTGTCTGGAGGTGAAGAGCCTAGTGTATGGATCAGACTGCCAGGGGTGAAATCCCAGTTCCTACATTTATCAGCTGTGTGCCTTGAGGGATTCACCAACCTCTTTAGGCTTTAGTTTCCTCATCTAGCATATGGGGCAAGAGTAGCATCTCTCCTCTAGGGATATTCTAAAGATTAAGTGAGGTAATACATACAGAGCCCCTAAAAGAGGACTTTACAAGTTGTAAGGGCTCAATGAGTGTTCTTCATTATTAAAGGCGGCTTTGGCATCCTCAAGAGAGAGCTGACAGGTTGGTCACAATTGGTGCAACCAAACTAAGTGTTGGTTTGTTAAGTAAGGTAGCTCTGGGAAGCTTAATAGCCTTTTGGCAAAGGCGCATCCAGCCTGGAAGAGCTGTAGGGCTCCCTCCTGGCCATGAAAAGATGGAAAAAGTTTTCTTATTTCCTGGCCACAGAGGAGAATGCTTCTATTCCAGTGTTGACTCCTCAATAAGTGTACCATTCATTCATCCATCCAACAAATACTGATTGAGTTCTCACTGTGTACCAAGCACAGTATAGGGCTTGCACTTGAAGCAATTAGAAGAAATACAAATTTTTGCCATCTGGGAATTTACATTTTAGTTGGGAAAGACATACAATAAATAAAATAAGCCAAATCACCTTTCGCAATGTAGCTCAGAGAGAACAACAGGCCCCAGTGCCCTCTCATTTTTCTGTGTTGACTTCTGCCTCAGACTAGATTCACTCTTCTACTAAACACAGTAACTGCCCTAAAATGTATTGTTGTCATTGGTTGCCATACATTTTGAGGCTTAAAGATAAAATGTCAGAGATTTCTTTTAGGGGTTCTAATTTTTTTTTCTGTAGAGCTACCTTATATACTACATACTATGGCGTTTAGAGTCAAGAGATTTAAATTCTAGTCCTACCTGACCAAATCTAACCATATCATTAAAATAATAAAATTTTACCCTCTGAATTTTGCTTGTGTAAAATAATAGAATTGCCTGACCACTGGTTCTCAAAGTGTGATCCCTCTCTCCCCTCACTCAGCAAGGAGCATGAGCATTACCTAGGAATCTGCTAGAAATACAGGATCTCAGACCCCACACCAGAACTATGTGAAGCACAAAGTCTGACAGTAGAACCCAGAAGTGAGTTTTAACAAACCCTTCAGGTGACTCTGACTTCCCAATGCGCTGAGGGAGACAGAGGACATTCTTTTCTATCCTACCCCCAAAATTCAACTCAATGAGTCCAGATGAACCAGCATGCTAACTTCTGTGTGCCCACAGCAGTAGTTCCCTGACTGTAAAACCGTAAAGGTCAAAGCAAACTATGCAACATTTATTTATCTTGGACAAACAGGTATCTATTTCTGTCTTCATCTTTTCTAGAAAACATTAGAGTTACCTTCACCAGTCTATCTGGGATATCATGATCCTAAATACTTCAGTCCAGACTCAACTGTTATCTATGTCTTAATAGAAAATATTAAAGATCCCTCAAACAAATCTCTTTAAGCCATGGATCCTTTGAAGGGTAGAAGAATAGATTGAGCCTGGGAGGAAACCCCGTTTGAAGATATTTGAAATAAAGATAAGCTTGGACTTCTCTTTTTAAAAAAAAAAAAAAAAAAAAAAAACAATGTCAGCACAAATCCTAAAAGAAATTTAAGTTTTCTTATCCTTTCAGCCAGACCTCCTCCTGAACTTTTGTTCGATACTCAACATAATCACTGTATAATTCCAAAAATATGTATTATAATTTGTGGTCTTTCCAAGATTTGGGTTTTTAAAAATGTTTTGCACTCTTCTCTTCTGATGCTCTCTTTGGCCTGAATGTTGAGTATGCCTGATGACTCTTTAAAAGCTAATTAGTGATGGTTATTCCCAGCCTCTTCCTATAAATTTCCTCATATCTTAAGTATTTATCTTCTTTTTGTGGTTGGCTCCATATTAACAATGTCTGCCTTCACAGTCTCCTTTCTACCAGGGTTTTCTAGCCCCTCACACAAAGTGAAACAAATGCATGCACTCTCTCTCTCTCTCTCTCTCTCTCTCTCTCACACACACACACACACACACGCACACACACACCATGAGGAAATGCAGTGGCCTTTAAAACATGACACAAGCATAACTCAACAGGATAATGAAACCACCACCACACACAACCAAATGAGGAGCAACAGGAATGAGAGGGACTCCTGGGAGACCCCTAAGCCAGAATGCTCAGGGGAATTCAAACAGGACATGCATATGGGGTTGCAAATCTTCCTTTACTGTTTCTGAATATTGAATATTGAAAACTGACATTCTATTTCCTTTCCACACTCTGGACACCTTTGCATACTCTCAGTACACTCGGTACATGGATATTGAATATTCCTTCTTCTCAACACTCTTCCTACTATCTTGTTTCAAGTCATCACAATTTCATGTCTGGCCTATTGCTGTTCTCAGCCAAGTTGCCTTCTGCTTTTTCCAGTGAAGATTTGATATTGACAAATTCCATTCAATGGGTGGAAGTGTGCACTGTTTTAGGAAGGTGATATGGTTTGGCTGTGTCCCCAGACAAATCTCACCTTGAATTGTAATAATCCCCACATGTCAAGGGTGGGGCCAGGTGGAGATAATTGAATCATGGGGGCGGTTCCCCCATACTATACTTGTGGTAGTTAATAAGTCTCATGAGATCTGATGGTTTTATAAATGGGAGTTCCCCTGCACAAGCTATCTTGCCTGCCACCATGTAAGATATACGTTTGCTTCTCATTTGCCTTCCGCCATGCTTGTGAGGCATCCCTAGCCATGTGGAACTTTAAGACCCTTAAACCTCTTTCCTTTATAAATCAGCCAGTCTTGAGTATATCTTTATTAGCATCATGAGAACAGACTAATACAGAAGGACATTTTTACTGTTTCAAAGATTCTTTAGAGAAGTCCACAAGGAGTTACTCAACAAAGCAGATAAAAGCAGATAGTGCCAAGTTCTCAATGCACTTTCTCTTAAAACTTTTCATTCTCAGAATAGAGTTGGGTTTTCCAGGAATATTCAATTGGGATCGCTTGGACGTATATCAGCCTAGTCACTCTGCTTGGAGCCGATCTTTTTTCGGTCATCAGGGGAAATATTTTTTGTTTGTAGCATGGATAAAATTTCAGAATAAGAACCCATTTGTGGACAGCTATCTCATGAAAGCTATAAACATTTTTTTCAGTTGTTTATTAACATGACCCTAAACAAAATTTGGCAAAGAAGAACCTAGCTCACTTTAAGACCTGAGGTTTAGTGTGGTTTTATTGCATAATGTTAATAGTCTACAAAATTACCTGGCTCTGAAAGCGATAGAAAATAAGATATGTTAACAAAATAAGCAAACTAACAGCAACCAGAATCCATAATTGTGAATTTAATTATGAAAAGTAAAAATCAAGAAATAAATGAATCAGCTGTCTCAGAATATTCTCAGAAGTGGAGATGTCCAGGTCAATATTGTGACCAGTGTAGCACACCAATATTCATCAAGAAATTACCTTTTAATAATTATAATATACATTATCATCTAAAAACTGGACATGGGGTTAAACTTGCTATTCTCTAAGGCCCTTCCAGCTATAAGAGTCTATTATTCTGTGATTTCGTGACATCTTTGAGGTAGAGCTGCAAACTTCCCTTGAAGATTTGTTAGCTTAGTAAGATGCTAGATATGTTCCCAAAACTACAATCTGGAGGACTGATACTGGGTCTCCCTACCCAGTCAGGGTTTCACTACAACATACAGATAATTAGTTTTATCAAAAGTCTTAAATTTTTTATTAAATGTGCCACTAAATCACAAGCAATCAACAAGTACGGGATCATAGTTAAACTATAAATTTGGTGAAAAACAAGACATTTATTGAAAAACCATTACTTGGCTTGTAAAGCCATTTATATGGCTCTGGTTTGCTAGAAGATGGTGGGAAAGACCTTATAAAAAAGTTGGGGAGGGGGGATTTGAAAAGAATCAACTAATTAAAAATGTCCAAGTTCAGACAAACTCCCTGGAGAGAGCCACTTACGGAATGTGATTTATAAGGTTCTGGGAAAGGTCAAAGATACCAAAACCACTACCTACTCTAATCAGCCTTCCACAGGCCTCAAATTTCCTCATGTCTTATTCTTCTCTGCATCTTTTTCGGATTAGGTGCTTAGTGAAACTTTGAAATATTATCAACCATGGCCACCTTAACATAAATTACGTTTGTCAGATTAGCTACTCCCACATTCAGCAAGACTCTGTGAGAGAATAGAAACAGCTAAATGATGAAACGGGGCAGAATTTATCTAAGTCTAGAACCTCTAGAGGGTGGGAAGAATGCAGTGCCACAGTGGGGCCCTAAGATTCTAAAATAAAGGGAAGAAAAAGGACAAGTTTAGGAGCAGAGAGAAAGAGAAGGAAACAACGATTTGACAGGTATCCACTATGTGCTGGGCATGCTTCTAGATACTTTACATTTATTTTCTCATTTTATCCTCAGAAGAGCCTACTTGTTAGATATTATTAATCCCATTCCTCGCTGATGAAACCATAGACTTGAAGGGGATAACAAATCTGTTAAAGATTGCAGAGCTAATAAATGGTAGAATCTGGATACAAACCCATATCTCCATGACTCCAGAGCCTGGCCATATTCCTCTCTACTCCACTGCTTTCTTGAATCCAGAGGCCTTATAAGCTCTGTGCTCCCAGAGGGTCCAGCACAGCATTTCACCACTTACTGTGAAAGCCCTTGAGGAAAAGAGGAATGGAAACACCACAAGCCAAATTTGCCTCTTTCACAATTTTGCTTTAAACCAACAGTATTCAAATTTCGCTTTTAACCATGGAAACTTGTCTTCAAAATAATCTGAAGCACAAACTCAATCCACCCACCATGGAAGGCCCAAAGCATATTCACGAACCATACGGGTGCCATGTAAGAGTCTCAAAATGACTGCAGAAAAGATGTGAACAAGCATTCCACAAATAAGAACATACAAATGGCCAGTAAGCATAAGAAAGGTTGCTTAAAATCATTAGTCATTAGGGAAATGCATACTAGAACATCAATATAATACCACTACATACTGACTTGAATAGCTAAAATTAAGATACTAGGTAAACAAGGATGTTGAACAACTGAAACTCTTACATATGGCTAGTGGGAGTGCAAAATGGTATGGTCATCTTGGAAAACAGTTTGACATTTTCTTATAAAGTTAAAACATATCATTGCAATATGACCCAGCAATTTCACTCCTAAGTATTTTTGCCCAAGAGAAATAAAAATATATACACACCAAGGCTTGTACGTGGAAGGTTTTAGCAGCTTTAAAATTAGAAACAGCCCAAATGTCCATGAACATGAATGGATAAGCAAATTGTGGTATTCCATCCAATGAAATACTAATCAGCAGTTAAAAGGAAAGAATGACTAATATGCCCAACTATGTTGATGAATCTCAAAAATGTTATGCTGAGTGATAAAAGTCAGACACAAAAGAGTACATACTACGTGAGTCCATATATATGGAACTCTAGAAAAGGCAAATCTAGTCTACAGTGTTGAAAGCAGATCAGTGGCTGTCTAAGGCTGGGGGCGTGGGATGAGGAAGGACTGTGAAGGGGTAGTGTTTTCAGGTGATGATGGTATTATATATCTTGATTGTAGTGATGGCTATTTGTGTGTCAAAGTTTGTCAAAACTCAAAGAACTGAATACATAAAATGTGTGCAATTTAACTTCAATAAAGTTGGTTTAAAAATATATATTATTCCAAATACCAAGGAGTTGTTGAGGCAGACCTGAGTCCCATTATATAATCACTCAGGTAACATTTTGGACCTTTCTCCTCATTCAACTATTTTTATTTCCTCCAGTCTCTAACTTAGCTCTGCTCTCCTCTACAGACCCATGAAGAATGGCAGCCCAATCTGTCCTGCAAACTTTCAGCTGACTTCATTATGAAAATACCCTAGGACCAAAGCCAGAGCTAATAAGCATCTTAGACCACTTGGAAGAAGAAAGGATATTTTTTTGGCTCTCGATAATTGAACTTCACTTCAAATCAGAATCTAAGCTATTATTTTCTCTGTACTTCATCCAAATCCTGAAATTCCTGAAATTCTTCCACAGTTATTGTCTACCTGATGCCAAAATGTCCTGATGAAAAGTGAAACATTCAGCCAGTTGCGTGAATTCTTTGTTCTGAAATCTAAAAGCTCAGCTATTTGGCAGGATAGCAGAGCAGCTGAACAGTCAACATATTTTTACTGTGGATTGAGGAGCTTTAGGATTGTGTAGATAAGGTCTTCTGCAAAAATAAAAATGCAAAGGCCCAGTGTCCTTCATTAGTGACCAAGTAAAATCCAGAGCATTAAAATCATAAAAGTTTAAAGCATGAAGGAACCCTGCCCAACTCTCTTTGTTTATAGGTAAAGAAATTGAGGTAACTCCTATTCATTCTTTAGAACCCAGATCAAATGCCGTTACCTATGGGGAGCCTTTCTCCACCTATCCAGCTTATTCTCTACTCTGGCTCTCATAGCCGACAACCAACAACCTATTCTAATACTTACCCCATCATATGAAATGTATTTGCTTGTACATCTGTCTCCTCCTCTAATGTTGTAAACTACCTAAGTACAGGACCATCAGCTCTATACATCCTAATTCTAGTACATAGAGGGTACTCAAAGAGTGATTGTTGGATAGACTTGTGCTAAGTATCTGAATACATTTACACTCCAAATACATTCTTTCTCCATACCCGTGTTGAAACGGTGATAGTGAAATTCAAAAGAGATTCTTGACTTATTCACAATTAGTACTCCACACTAAAAACTAAGAATCTTAGGATTTCATGTTCTTTGGACAAAGAGAACAGTAATAATGTGATCGGTAATAAGACAGCACAGTTTCTGGCATGTAAAAGGAGCACTGTAATATAAGGAAATAAAAAGACAATGACAAATTTTTGCTGTATTAGTATCAATATAAACATATAGCAATATTTGAGTGCTTACTATATATGAGACCCTATTCTAAGAATTATATGTATTTAACTCTTTTAACATAATTGAAAAGCATCTTTATGCTTATTCTTAAAACTAAATGAAACTTGATTTTACATTTTGTGGCTAATCTCCATGTCCCCTCCAGCTATGACTAAATAGAAAACCAAACAAAATTTTTAAATGGAAGTTGTCAAACTTTCCCTAACAATCTTTATTTTCAAATTTCTTGCCCATAGCCTATCATGACTTTCCATTTTTAAAAATCAGATCTGCTCTTAAAATGGAAAATATTCTTTAGACGTCAAATTGTTCTTCCGTAGTGACATGTTGATCAAAAGTTTAAGGAGCTAAAAGCACGCGGATTACATTTCTTTCAGTGAAAACATCAAACACCGCATGTTCTCACTCATAGGTGGGAACTGAACAATGAGTTCACTTGGACTCGGGAAGGGGAACATCACACAATGGGGCCTATCATGGGGAGGGAGGAGGGGGGAGGGATTGCATTGGGGAGTTATACCTGATATAAATGATGAATTGATGGGTGCTGACGAGTTGATGGGTGCAGCACACCAACATGGCACAGGTATACATATGTAACAAACCTGCACGTTATGCACATGTACCCTAGAACTTAAAGTATAATAAAAAAAAAAAGGGAAAAAAAAATCTAGAAGAATATTTTCCATTTTTGCGTTGTCCGTCACCATGGAGCTAAAGAAGATTCGGTAGATAAGGCAGGGTATGAACCTGACATGATAAAAACTAATCCGGAAGACTGGAATGGGAATTTTCATGAAAATGAAAAATTTAAAAAAAGGAATCGGTTGATTTTTTTTTTTCCATGAAAGCTTTAAATTCAATTGCATGTGTTCACTCATAACCCCTTTGGCAAACAAAATAAATACTTTATTTCTTTTTTGATTTAAAAAGAAAGGGTTTCAAGCATTTTGAAAGTACCATCTAACTATCTTCATTAGCTAAGTATTTTCATCCCTAAAAGAAAAATTGTCTTGTTTTTCTCTGAATCGTTCAGAGCACTAGAACAAAATGATTTTGTAAACAATAAAAATTCAAAAATGAATGCTGAATTGATGAATCAATGAATTTAAATGGCCTTGCTTCTTTTTTCAAGTCACTCTTCTGTATCTACAGTAAGTACTGAAATGACTATTCTGTGCAAATCAACAGCTACCAAATTTCTCACCCTAAGTCACTAAGGCTCTTTCAGACCACTCATAGTCACGGGGAAGTGCCTCAGAGTGTCCTTGTCTTCTCCCTCCAGGTCCTACCCAGTCCTTCACCCCAAGGAGTCCTGGTTACACCTCTTGAAAGTGGTCTTTATTTCCAGCACAGGAAGACCATCCTGGAGAACCGCCATCTCAGTACACAGCATAATTTCATTTCCATTTTGTAGTACAACAGAACTGCCCTTTCTCTGAATGACGCTGAGAAGACAACTGAGATCATTTCGGCGGGAGTTTAGAATTTTGAAAAGTCCATGGCTTTCCCAATTGGTTATAAGTTTTCAAACTCATGAAGAAATGCGGGATTTAAGTGAAACCTCATATAAATGCTCTCACATCAGGGGGAACAATACTTACATAATTTTACTACTATTTTGTGGAAAACGAGGGAAGACTATAATGCAGAGTAAGAAAAAAAATACATGTGTTTGTATCAGTTAGATGCATAATTAGGACAAATCCTAACAATGCCCCTTAGTAGTAATGTGACCTTGGATGCTTCCCAAAGCCCCAATTTCTTGCATGTAAGATGAACAGTATGGAGCCACTGTGAGGATCAAATGAGAGTAAATACTAAAAGGGACACTTAATGGACATTCACTAACTGTTAACACACCACATGTATAACTTAGGATGCAAAGGCAGTGACCGTTGAAACTGTAGATCTTAAATACTTTTGACACCTCTTGCAGCGTTTTGGAAAGATGTCTCAGAAAACCATTTTGTTTCCTTAGGACTATGTTCCTGTCACATCTGCAGTCAAGCCCATGGCTCATTTGCAGCGCCTCTTAGTTGGGTGACATGGAAGGACAGCATAGAAGTGCAACATGGATTGATTTTAGGACAGAAAACAACTATAATACAGAGAAATAATTCATCTCTTTTACAGCAAAGTCCAGAATAGGGACACTACATGTATGGGTGTGTGTGTGTGTGTAAGAGAAACAGAGACTTTTCCCCTATTCGACATCTCCCTCAAACTCTACTGGCCCAGAAAAAGGGAAGCTATGACCAAAGCACTCTAAAAAACCAAGTAAGTTTATTCTTAACTTTCAACCTTGAAAGTACCCAAGTCCTGGAATTTTAAGAGCAATTAAAGAAAGGGCTTTCAAAGATAATCTTTGCTTTACACTCTGATTTTAGAACCTAATCCCTGAAGGAAAATTAGGCCCCGTTTTCTACTAAAAATATGCTTTCCAGTAGTAAAGTACCAACATTTTAAATTCACATGGCACTTCTAGTTTTTTTCCTAATTTGGTCTTTGTTTTAAAAGTATAGTTTACTTTATTTGAAGACCAAAATTATATTTTTAAAATTGAAATATAGTAATATTCCTTTAGCCTTCTCCTTTTCAGCTGATTTTAAGCTGTCAAAGTCCTAATGGTTAACTATCAGTGCCACAAAATAATTTTTATTACCTATTTATTAAACTATGAAATTATTACAAATAGTTTCAGTTCATCTGCTCTAGTTTTTTGTGTACCATCGCTTCCCTGGTCTATAATATCAGTCCCTGGGCCACCTAAAGCCACCTTCCTTTCCATGTTGGAGATGGCCATCTTGTTTGTGTGTGATTTTGTAGGACTGATCTATGTCTCTTTACAGACCCCTATTATGAAATACAAGGAGAGTTTTAAACCAGACAGCAGCTTTTAATGTTACCTTTTTATAATGGTGGAAGCCCATAAAGTGACTATGATTTTAATATTATATACTCTCTACAAGAATATCTTCATCCACTCACTTCTTCAGAAACTTGCTTTTATTAAGGTGATTTGAATTACAACCAATATACACAAAAGGTAACTTAATCAGTTTCTCAACACCCAGAAATTAAACATAATCAGATAAAATAACATCTTGACTTCGTTATGACATGTTCCAGATTAAAAAACACCATTATATAAAATCATACACTCAATCAGTTTTCAAGCACCTAAAAAAATTGTTTTCCTGAATAAAAATCACCTTAGAGAAATATAAAATTCAGGGCAATTCTAAATACACTGTCACTCTGTTGTCTTTGGTGCTTTTTTATATAACCTGAAGAGAAAATCATCAAAAGGCAGAGATTTGGTGACAAAGTATGTGCACTCTGATGTTTGGAGAGAGAGAGAGAGAGAGAGAGAGAATGTTATGTCACTTTTATTCCCTGCTTTCCAAAGCAGCCCTATAACACAATTCCAGACAACTTCTCCAGGCTCGCTTAACATTCTCCCTGGGTGACTTTCATAGAAATCCACTATGAACCTGGGACAACATCAGTCCCTACACAAATACACACAGAAAGGAACAGTCATCCCATACCACTCAAAGGAGGGAAAGTCAGTCTGCAACCTAAACCAAGTGGCAATCAATGGCAAGTAAAAAAGAAAGAGGACTGTACTTCTGACTCCTTGAATTAGACAGAGGATACAGTACTTTGCTTTTCACAACCAAACTTCCTGAGTTAATTTATAATGACAATGACCTATCCCTCAACGTGCATCAATCTTTTATGCCTGCGATATCTCCATCCAGCTACTCTACAAATTCTGCATCTTAAAACAGAAAACCAAATACCACATGTTCTCATTTATAAGTTGGGTACATGTGGTCATAAAAATGAAAACAGTAGTCAATGGGAAGACAAGAGTAAGGAGGGAGGATGAGGAGTAAAGATGGAAAAAATCTACCTAGTTGGTGCTATGCTCACTAGCTGGGTGATGTGTTCCAAACCTCAGCATCATGCAATACGCCCATGTAACAAACCTGCACATGTGCCCGCTGTTCTAAAATAAAAGTTGGAAATAAAATAAAGCTACCACACACACACACACACACACACACACACACACACACCCAGCGTCTTACGTACTAATCACCTACAAGTCATCAAAAGGAAGATTCTTCCCCTCCCACAACCTCATCTCTCTATGGCCAACCACCTCCTCTTGCTAGAAAACCTCTGCTTGCTCAGTGCCTGAGCATTTGCCATGCTGATTTTACTTCTTGAACTGCTCCTCCTCTTTCTCACTTTCCTCTCCCAAGCCCCAATAATTCACTGCTCCCTGAGCAGCTGTTCTTTGCCTTCCTCTCCAGTCCTACCCACCTTTCGCTATTTCAGTTGTGCTTAAGATTTTCAGGACCTGTATCTATGTGAGTGGCTCCCAAATCGCTGTCTATGGTGCCAGCTTCTCAAAAAATTCCCATACTGATTTTCCAGATGCTTTCTGGATATCATGTCAGCACCTCCAACTCAAAATACACAACACAGTAAATCCTGGAAAGGATTTTTATTACATGCACTTCTACTCTCTCAATTACACAGACTCAACTCCTTCATCTCTAATATTCGACTAGTTGCAAAATCCTGTCAGTTTCAACTCCTCAGTATTTCTAGCTTCTATGTCTTCATTTCACCTGCCATTGCCCCAGTTCAGGCACTTGTCTCGCCTAGAACCCTGCTTTTATTTTACTCTCTTCCTCAATCCATGTTACAGAATGGGAAAAAATTACAAGCAACATGATGATAGAGACTGGGTTTTTATCATTGTCCACCCAGTGCCTCGCATGCTCCATCCCAAAGATTAAATTATTTTTTAATTTATATAAACACAGTTCTGATCATGTCTTTTCCTGTTTCAACATTCTTCTGGTCCTCAGTATTTTCCTGATTAAAGAAGTAAATTTTCGGTGCCTACAGGGAGCCTGACTCATGCTAATAAATTCACAAGAGATTTACTGGTAAACCAGACTATGGCTTTGTGAATTTCTTGTAGAAATTATGCCTGATTTAAGAACCAAGACCACATTGGTGGGCTAATAGGAAAGAGGATATATATAAAGCGACTCAGTGAATAGAGAGTTATCAACCTTGTTAGTAGTTGTCTGTGTGCTAGGTTACTTCTCTTACTAGACTGAAGTCTCTTTGAGCCTTTTATTCCTGGTATCTCCCTTATGCACTGAAGTGCCCATCACAAAATCAGCGCTTAGTAGAGAACTGTTGGATGAAGCAGTGAATGATTCTAAACCAAGGGGATCAAATGATCAGAGGAATATTTCCGTCAATATGGACCAACAGGATGGATTGCTCTCCTTCACACCAGGAATATTTCTGCCTGTTAAAAGACTATCCTCTGTCCTGGGCATCTGTGAAAGCTGTGGTGAATTTTTACTCCTTCCTCTTCTCCACACAGATCCCTGTTTTATGCTCGTCATAGCTCTATCTCATTGTCAAGGTAAAATCCAAATGGGTAGATAATCCTTCATTGATTTGTTTTACAAGTTATTTTTCAAGTGGTGTCCTGGTGTCTATTTGGACCACCTTGCTAAATTTGAGAAATACCAAAATCAATTTAAATAAACGTGCTTTGAGGGGTGGCTTTTTTTTATCATTTCAAGAATAAAAATGTTCTGACCTTGTTTTTTTAAAAGAAGTACTTTTTTGGGTAAACAATGACCATGTGAATGGAAAGAGATTTCAGGGAGGTCCTAGTGACCTAAGGTAAGAGAGGGAAGTTTGAGCTTGACCCATGTTTGGACCCATGTTTGGTCACTAATGGATTATGGGAAATGTAAGTTGAGGGACAGGTTTTTGGGGGGGAGATGGTAGTTTGAGTTTTGACATCAGGAATGTGCGGTATTTATTAGTCATAGGTGGATAGAGCCAGAGGCATTGGTGCTCGTGAGAGAAGTCCAGGCTACAGCTGAATGACTAGGATCTGGAGACGGAGAGGCAGCACAGCAGGCAGGTAGGTGTATTAACTCTGGAGCCAAATTGCCAGGTTCAAATCCCAATTCTGCTGCTAAATAGCTGTATAACCAGGTCAATGTTCTTAACCTCTCTATACTTCTATTTCTTTACCTCTAAAACTGGCTTTAAAATCCCTATCACAGCCAGGCACAGTAGCTCACACCTGTAATCCCAGCACTTTGGGAGGACAAGGCGGGTGGATCAGTTGAGGTCAGGAGTTCGAGACCAGCCTGGTCAACATGATGAAACCCCATCTCTACTAAAAATACAAAAATTAGCCAGGTGTGGTGGCATGTGCCTGTAACTTGGGAGACTGGGGCAGGAGAATTGTTTGAACCTGGGAAGCAGAGGTTGCAGTGAGCCGAGATCATGCCACTGCACTCCAGTCTGTGAGACAGAGCAAGACTCCATCTCAGAAAAGAAAAAATAAATAAATAAAAAATCCCTCTTAGCTTGTCATGAGAATTAAATGTCATGAGAACAGTGCCTGGCACATAGTAAACACTAGATAGTCATTTGTTATAATTATTTACTTAATAGTTGAAGGTTTGAGGGTGGATGAGATCACCCAAAGAGAATATGTAAAATAAGAAGAAAAGAACATAATGAGAGAGATCTCTGCAGAATGCCAGCTCAAACTAGATACTTAGACATAAAATAATACTATAAGGTTCTCAGTCCCAAGAAGTTTATAATCCTATGGGAAAGACAGCATAACTTCTGCTGTAATCAATGCTTGAGGACAATGGGAGAGGAGAATTAAAAAGGAGAAGATTTTGAGAAAAAAACAGAATCTCTATTCAGGCAACATGTCCTGGCAGAAGTACTGAATGGAAAAGGAAGATAGAAATGAGGGAGAAATTATTCCTTCCATATCAAGGCTAAGCTTATAAAAATAATGATTGGTGATGTGCCCGTTGGTTTCTGCATTACCTGAAACCTCAATCTAGAGCTGAACCTCCAGCGTTTGCCTTCAGGGGTCATCAGTCCTGGGTGCTCTCTGCACTGGGGGAGGAGGGTTGCATGTGAACTACTCTAGTGCTGGAGCTGAGCAGAAATGTACGCAAAAATCAAAAACAAACCCAAAAGCCAGTACACCTCATACAGAGCAATTGCGTTCAACCCTGTTTGACAGTCTCCCTCCTCCTATTTATAACTTCTTCCCCTTTATTAAAGTTTCCAGTGATGTCACCTTGCACTGCTTTGGGCAAATGTGTTTACTCTTGCCTGCTCAGATCCAACCCACCACAAAGCGCAGTAAGTGCCAGGGTTTGACCAGGAAAAAAAGAAGCCAATTGCCAGCAAGGTTCACAGGACTGGTAAATAGAGGCAGCACCAATGACTCAATGCAACTCGGGACGGCTCAAGGGAAAAGACTGTCTGGGTCTTTTGTCTTCACCAAGACTTGGAAGAGGCCTCCATGGCCATGTCCACCGCAGGGTGTAAATACCCATGGTGGGCATGACCATGGAGGAGACCTGAGTTTTGCTCTTGTTGCCCAGGCTGGGGTGCAATGACGCAATCTCGGCTCACTGCAACCTCTGCCTCCCAGGTTCAAGTGATTCTCCTGCCTCAGCCTCCTGAGTAGCTGGGATTACAGGTGCCCATTGCCAAGCTTGGCTAATTTTTGTATTTTTAGTAGAGATGGGGTTTTACCACATTGGCCAGGCTGGTCTCCAACCTCTGACCTCAGATGATTCACCCGCCTTGGCCTCCCAAAGTGCTGGGATTACAGCAGTAAGCCATCACACCTGGCCTCCCTCTATGACTTTGATCAAATCACTTAACTGCATGAGTTTTAATTTCCCTGTCACTAAACGGAGAGGTCAGGTTAGATGATCCAGAAGGTGTCTCCAACATTTAGCATCTCTTAAATATGGTCATATCCTGTATTATTCTGGTGGGTGAGATTATGCTGAAGTAACAAAAAACCCAATTTTTCCACCTTTCACTGTAATCTGGATTTATTATTGTTTCATGCAAAGCCAGCTGCAGGTTTGGGCACCCATCCAGAACCATTGCTTTTCATGCAGTAACTCACTGTTCCAGGCTGACACAGGCTCCACCGATTACCTCTACCTTCTGGAACACATGTTCTTTTCAGTGACGTGAAGGTGAAGAGAGTGACTTGGGAATCCTGTGTGGACTTTTCACTGACTCAACTCAGAGGTGACATACATCACTTGTACTCTGTTTACAGAGAATGAATTACATGGCCCTGCCCAGCCCCTGTCGATAAGACAGGAGGAGTGGGAGAGGGGTTGAGAAGTGGAACCTTCCATGTTCTCAGAAGAGGAGGAGAACTGAATATTGGTGAATACTGGTAATGTCTAGACACAGCCTCTGTCAAACACAGATACTTATAATTTTTACAGTTGCTTTATAAGCAGTTCTGACAATGTTTTGAAGACAATAGAGAAGATATTACTACCTCTATTTGGGGAAATGTACCAGAAAGGTTGAGCAACATTTGCAATGTCATAGAGCTGCCTAATGCCTGAGATGGGGCTAGATTCTGTGTCCCCATGCTGTCAGCTTCCTAGTGATTAAAAGAATACCAGATTTTATCTCAGAAGACCTGCATTTGAATCCTGATCTTTTATTTCACTGACCAGCAATTGACTTCCTTGAGCCTCAACCTTCTTTTTTTTAATCACTCCTATTTTATTTTATTATTTATTATTTTCTGATTTTTCCATATGTTATTGGGGAACAGTTGGTGTTTGGTTACATGAGTAAGTTCTTTAGTGGTGATTTGTGAGATTTTGGGGCACTCGTCACCCTAGAAGTAGACACTGCACCTTATTTGTAGTCTTTTATCCCTCGCCCTCCTCCCATCTTCCCCTCAAATCCTTGAGGAGCCTCAACTTTCTTACCTGGATTAAGAGTATTGTAGATCTATCTCACAGTTTCCTTGGGAAGATTAAATCAGATATCAAAGGGAAAGTGTCTGTCATGGAGCAAAAAATATATATATGTGTGTGTATATATATACACATATATATACACACACGCGCTCGTGCGCGCACACACACACACACACATATATAGTGCTACTCCATAAAGTGCTGGGAAAAATATAACATCCCCAGAGAGGTGTTACATTTTCCCTAGCACCTAGAGAAGTGCCTAGAACAAAGGAGAAGCTCAAAGCACAGGGTTGCAAAGGTGTGTGTGCATGTAAAAAGTGCTGAATAAGTATCATGCACTGTGGTTGCTATACTTTTTGTTCCTTTTGGGTAATGGAAGGATGAGAGAGAGGAAGAAAGGGAGGGAGGCTAGATAAAGAGAGGACAGGCAAAGGAAAACTATTAAAAACAGGAAAGAGGTATAATTATTGATGTGAAGGATTTTTCAATAACGTTTCTTAGCAAGAGAATTCAGGGCAGGAAAATACATTCATAGGAACAGCAGAACAAGAGCTTAGCCCTGCATTGAATGCGACAGGGCAAGTGCAAGGAAAGGATTGCAAATGATGCAAGGGGGATGCGTGAAGAGAGGACAGGCTTGGGCAAGACAAAAGGAGAACAGTGGTGTCCCTGCACCCCCTCCCCTACCCATGAATAGAGGCTGCCATGGACTCAAAGCTCATCTTCTGAGCCGAGGACCAAACCTCAGCTTCCGAGACTGGCCCTAATGATCCATGCTAGTGGGCCATAGACTCCTTCCATTGAGTGACCTTAGCTGGTTATCTCCATGGTAACGGCACACATCTCAAACTGTTCCTTCCTGTGTGGGAGGAAACATTTCAGAAATGGGGGAAGGCTGAATTTAACAGTGGTTTTTCCCTCTTGTGACCCTTCTCCTTTGGCAAAGTGTGCACTTTTTTTGAGCACACTGCAGTCTCCTGAGGAAAGCGTCCATAGAGGAGGATGTTTTGGGACTTTATTTGCAGATGCATGCCCAGGACACATTTTTAAAGTAGAAGCCTGAATCTGCTTTTCTTTGAGTATTTCTCAGGGCGTTCCACCGTTCTTTTGAAAAACTCCCCAAAGAGAAAAGCCAACATGCTGTCTTCGTGTTGAAAGAGAGAGCTCAGAAAGGTTACGTAGCTTCCCCAGAGCTACAAGCAACATGGTAGCAGAGTTCGGCTAGAAAGCCAGATGTAAGGCTGAGGCTCCACTGACCACTATTTACTCCCTACCTCCCTGCGTTTCAGGCACAGCCTGAGCCACCATCCTGGCCAACTGGCTGACAGGTCTCCCTCCAGCCCTAGACTCTGCCTCTGGTCCCATGACCCATGCTACGTCCTGTGATTTTCTTCAGCACAGTGTGCAGACTCTAAGGGCATGAGGCAAAGGTATGCTCTGCCTGAAAGTGGAGCTTAAGTTACATTTTAAGCTCCATGTTCTGTTTGTTCCACAATGTCTATGGTAAGAGCAGCATTTTACAGGATGATAAATTACCCTTGTTTAGCTGAGCCCTAGAAGTGCATGTCTGACCATGAAACCCTCCAGTTGCAGCTCTGAAAGGCACCGGGGGTTCCACTTTCCAACCAGAATCAGGAACCAAGAGCATTCATTCCTTGGCTTGACTTCAGCCTTTCCCGGTAGATTTGATCCCATGATTTTACCCATGAAAGAAATCTTTTACTGTGTAACATCCCTGCCTGACTCTGACGTACAAAGGTGTAATTAGAACAGTGTGGAGCAGGCAGGATGATCTATTTACCTCATCCCTAACATTTAAGTGCTTTCAAAATATGGTTTTAATATCTTAGGTGAACAGGGCCAAATTCTCTTCTCAGTTTTTCACATGCATGAGTAAATCCACACAGACTAAACCCCTTGGGCCTTAGGTTCTGCTTAGAAGTTCTTTTTTTTTTTTTTTTTTCTTTCTTTTAAAGAAAACAAATATCCCATTAAAACGACAAAGTGTACTCTGCATATTTTTAGGACAATTAGAGTTCAGAATTCCCTCTCCTTCCGCCCATGGCTTAAAAAAATAAAAAAATTCTTAACCATTTCCTTGTGGAGAATGACATTAAACTGGGATAAATGGAAAGGATGTCTTGCCTTTTAAAATAATCTTCTCGTCTTACATCACCAAAGTACCAACTGGTGGATCAGGGCCCTCGATATGGTATGGGAAGGATCCAGGCTCCACTGTACTGTTGCCAGGTAAATTCTTTAGGTAGACAGTTACTAGTGAACCGAATGGAAACGTTTACTTGAAACAGAAAAGTCAATCTCACAGGAAACAGAGAAACATAAAAGTAAGGATGCTTCCTACCATTTGCTGGATTCAAAAACAGGTCATGCAAATAAAATTATGAAGAAGTGGCTGCTGCAGGCTGGCCATGGTCTCAGCCTGTGGGCAAGAGCTACAGACAGACAGAGTGGGAGGTGCTGGAATCAGTCCCAGTCTGAAGGAGACCAGGAGAGGGAGGAGAGTCAACCTCAACCCCACACTTTGTGCTTCACTGTGTTGGTAAGTTTGTGTTGCTGTTCATACAGCCAGCAACTCTTTGCCCATTAGCAGGTGCTGCTGGGCCACATGTGTGGATAATATTTGCCAAGCCAACACACAGGTCAAACGTTTTCTTGCAACCAAGCTTGGAGCAACATCTTAGCAGGAATTGCGCTGTCACTGCATATTCAAAGTCCAAAGGCTCCAGGGCTGCCATATTTACACAGAGAAGCCCGTGTAAGACCATCTGCAGCTTGTTTTCCATTCACTACAAAGCATTTCAAAGGATGAAAAGCCAAGCCTCGTTCACCCCATGGTTCAGACAGAAATAAGATATGCCCTCAGGAGATACTAACTTGGGAGAGGAGCAAAATCCAGAGATGGTTTGGGAAATGTATCTGTGATGTCTTAGAAACTAAAAATTATATTGAAGAATCAAACAAATAATTCATGACTTCCCAGGAGGGAAAAAATGTGTTTATTTATTTAAATTAAAAAATATTGTGAAAATTACAAAGTGTTAAATACAAAAGACAATTCTATACAACTCAATAGAATAAGAAGGAAGTATATACATCACTTTTTAATAGGTGCAGAGAGACTTGCACCAAACTTCAGGATTAAGCAATGGAAAATGTGACAAGGCACATGTCCGTCGCAGTGAAATTTCAGAATTCAAGTGATTCCAGGCAAGAGGCCAAACTTAACTTGGCTTCTTTCAACTTAAACAGCCCCCTTTGGAGTAAATCCACACTGAATTTTAAAGTGAACAGAGGGCCTTTTCCCCCAAAACATAAATTTCCTTTAGCTGTATGTCAAAGCAGACTGATAAACCAGCTCCTACACTGTTAACCCTTCCACGGAAACAGTAGTTATTGCTTGCCTCCAATTCATAAAGAGTATTTTTCTTAAAAAAATAAAAATAAAAATGGCTGGGTGCGGTGGCTCACACTTGTAATCCCAGAACTTTGGTAGGCCGAAGTGGGAGGATCACTTGAGGCCAGGAGTTCAAGACCAGCCTGGCCAAAATGGCGAAACCCCATCTCTACTAAAAAATAAAAAATTAGCCAGGCGTGGTGGCAGGTGCCTGTAATCCCAGCTACTCAGGAGGCTAAGGCAGGAGAATCGCTGGAACCCAGGAGGTGGAGGTTGCAGTGAGCCAAGATCAGCCACTGCACTCCAGCCTGGGTAACAGAGCAAGCCTCTGTCTTAAAAAAAAAAAAAAAAAAAAAAAAAAAGTTTTTTTAAATAGAATTAAATTTTACTTCCTCCTTGTCTTTAAGGGCCTAAGGGATCTGCAAAACTGTTGACCACAGGAATATATGGAGACATTGGAAGCATTCCTGTACGTTTTCCTTTAGACTTTGCTTTCCTTTAGCTGGAAGTGTTAACATCACACATTCTCCAGAGAACTTTGCAGAGGAGAATGTGGTGTCTGCCTCTTTCCTTCAATCCTGGGAAAACTACAGCAGGACTGGTTGGTAGCTTGCCCTGAATTCCCCAGTTATATGTGTTCTGAATCTCCAACTGCTCCTTTAAATCAGCATATCCTTGTTCAGACTAATCAGCCAAAGGGGAAGCATTTGGTCCAAGCTTCCTCACACCAGGCTGTGGAGTATTTATCACAGAGTCCTAAAATCTAAAGACATCCTCCCAGCCCCCTGGGGATGGAGATCGTCAGGAACCTCATGCAGACAGCGAGCTTCTTGATGACATGCCCAGGACCACACAGTAAATGAGTGTCAGGGCTCGGGATCAGGAAGCACAGAACTTGGAGCCCAGCTTTGTGCAATCTCCGCCTGAGTATGCCCTTCTAGGTCTCAGCTACGTGACGAAATACCACATTATGTCCTCTCCCAGCTCAGAAAACTAGGCTGGGAAACTGAGCAGCAGCAGAGCTAATGGCTTGGCCTTATTCAACCCCACTTACCCCTTCTAGAAAGATCAGGAAGAGTCCCCTGAACCACCACCCGGAGTGCAGGTTAGATTCTGGGGACGCTCTTCTGATCCAAAGAACGTCATGCCAGCATGTGATGCTGCATGGCAACAGGTCAGAGTTCAAGGTCATAAGTTAGACAAAAGGTCAAAATAGCAGATCATCTCTTATAACCCCAGCCAATGTTAACAGGTTTAAAAGTTACTTTTTTTTCCTACAGTGTGCAAATGGGCTGGGTTCAGATCTCCAGCTTTCTTCCACCAAAAATCCTTCTCTAATCCAAAAGAAGCTTGTAACCTACTGTGAAGGAATGCCACAAGTACACAGTAGAGATACTTACAGTCAATCAGATCTAGAAGGACAAAGCTCTAGGCAAATAGCAAATCACAACTAGTCCCTCAACATGTCCTAAGCATTTGGCAGCCCTGGGAAGAGGCAGATTCTGCAGGAGCTGCCCAGGGCATCCAGTGAGAAAATGGTAAGCCTATCATCCCGCCAACTTCTGATCAGAACCCCAACACCCAGGCCCCAAAGTCAATGTACACTCTCCACATCTGCGCAGCGTCTTCAGTAGTGGGTGCAAACCACAGGCACCTCCCGGACTCCTGGGGGCTGCTGGCTCCGGCTGAGCCTAGTCCCCCACCCCACCCCAAATCAGGGGCTTGCCGAGGGTCTTTTCAAAGTGGCAGCCGCACTGCGAAAGTGAAACCAGACACTTGCAAACTGTCTTTCCTCTCCTTAAGGGTGCTGGCTGATGGAGCCACCGGCAGGGGTCCCGGGGATGCTAGGAATTCTGATGGATGTTCTCCGAGGACCCTTCGCTGCTTTCGTTGAGGGGCGTCTCCGAGGTCTCCTCCAGCTCATCGTCTGCACCCTCCTCCTGAATGGTGAGGTGCACGTCCGGGGAGGAGGACTCGGAGCTCACGCTGTCCCCTTCCATGGAGCAGAGGGTGCAGGACAGCGCGGGCGCCACGCTCTCCTGCAGCATGTTCAGCATCAGGGGCACCTGCACCGACCTCAGGCCTGACACCACGGGCAGCGGCTTCATGGCCTCCCCCCAAAGCCGCTCCTCGTCTTTGTACAGCAGCAGGAGGCTGGACTTCTTCTCTCGCCTCTTGGATTTCATGTAGCCCAGCATGATTCCGATCAAGAAAACGCCATAGAAGGACATGACAACCAGAATGTAGAAGTACTCGTTGCCGTTGCCGCCACCGGGCGCACGGGACTCCAGGGGGCTGCTGGAGGCTGCGGTGCCGGGGTGCGTGCTGTTCAGAGGCTCCATCTTCAGCATTGAGGCTACCTGCACAGCAGGGGCTGGGGAAAAAAGCCGCAGGTTAGAGCTGTCCCCCAGGTCCCCGGCACAGGGAGGAGGGGGAGCACAAGGTTTGTGGAACTGCAATACCAAAAAAGCTTAAAAGTGCATGAAAGAAATAGCGTAAGAGGCTTGGCCAAACAGCTGACAGGAGTGAGCTATGAAGGCTTGGAGTGCACGGGAGTGAAGCCTGGGGAGGGTTCACTGGGAAAAGTAAGAAGGACTCTTTTTTTCTTTTTTCTTTTTTTTTAGTGTACACATCTGTCCTGTTTGTAGTGAGCAGTGTTACTTTGATTTTTTTTTTTTAAATCAGTGTAAGACAGGAGCATCCAGTAAATAATATCTTTAAAATTGGGAAACACATTTTAACAGAGCAGAAACAAAGTTTACATTGTGTTTCCAAAATCAAACTATTTTAAATTCAAAACAGTGTTTCCTTAGGACAAAGAAAAGCAGAAAGAAAATAAAGGGAAAAAATTCATCTATTAATTGGCAAAAATGCCCATCTTTCAAATGTTTCTGAAGCAAAGTGTAGCCTTGCTAACTTACCAAGGCTGACAGTTGGTCCCAAGTTTTGAATTCCCAGATCGTCCAGTCCAAGAGGGTTCTTCTGCTCTGTCCGGCTCTGAGCTCTGACAACTCAGCCGCTGCAGTTGGGATATATAGTCAAGACGTGCATCGTCACGTGCTCTGGGAGGAAAATTTACAACAGAGGTTGATAGTGGCAGAGTGAGCAGTGAACTGAAAGCACTGCAGTTCAACTCCCTGAACTTTGCAGCTGTGAAAAAGAGAAAAAGACTGGGAAGTGAGAACTGCTCCTCACACCCCAGCGCCCAGCCAGGGTTTTCAGGTGGCCGTGATGATGAGTGAAAAGAGGAGAAAGGAATGCGCTGAGTTGAAACCGTTACCCCAAAGTCCACTCTCACTGAAAATTAGCTCATGCTTCATCCAGCTCTTGGGAAATAACCGTTATTGGGCTACAGGTTTTCAGAGGCAGCTGAATCCCATAATCTGGATGAAAGACAGTTGGAAGCAAGTGCAGGATTTATAGTCAAGGAACTGGGGCTTGGGTTTCAGTTCTTCCACTCCTTATGCAAATATGATAAATCCTTCTTTAACCTTTCCGCACCTCACATTCCTCGTCTGTAAAATCATTGTGCCTGGGTGTCTTCTGCAGGTAGGATTATATAAACCACATGACCTTTTGAGTCCCTTTCAGCTTACCCCTTCTAAGATTGAAGCCTGGCTGGTGTAGCTTAGCCCTCTAAAAGCAGAGATTCTACCTGCCTTCCATATCAAGGTCACAAACCTATGTTTATAATAATTATTTTTTTAAAAGATCCAAGGTTCTTTTCAGTGGTCTGCATGAAGTGGGAACTTGTTGTGGTAAAAGATACTATGGGCCAGTTTTGTTCCGTCCTGCCATACACAGCTGCTCCTCTGAAGCCTCATGCAGAGACTATTGACACATCTCTTTGCTGTCTCTGGCAGGTCAGGGGAGGAGCAGGACTATTTCAGAGTGCAACTAAGCACAGTTCAAGTTTTTTAAACCTCGGTAGACTCTGTGTTTAAATGGCTGCTGTGATCAAAATTGGAAGAGGAATTGCAGGCTTTAATGTCAGTCTCTCTGCTCCCTGGGCTGCTTACTCTGAGGCTTTCATGCTAAGTGGAAGGAAACTGGGAGGGATCCGCTCCCTCCAGTTGTCTGTGGCCTGTGGATTGCAGCCAGACTCTAAAGGAAACATCTCTCGTGGTTCTGCTGTAGTCAAACTGACGCATGCAACATCCACCTGACCTGCTGGAACATATATAGCTTAGGCACTGGAATTTTCGCTGCTGCTCCAGGAAACCCCCTGGGTTGGCACCTGATCCTGATTCTAAGAAGACACCTGGAGGAAGAATAGGAAGATTAACTGAATGCTGCTGTTCTTCCCACTTGACTATTCACTTGTGCATGCCCGTAAATCCCCAGCTGGCACTGGAGGTACCAATCATAGACCACTCCAGCATCACGATCATCCACACAGTGGAACCGTGCTTACACCAGTAAAGATACCCTCCCCCATTGTGTTAATATGTAAAACCCTCCATAGCTACCTTGGCCATGATAGACTTGGCCTTTTCAACAGGTGTCCATCACAAGCACTAGAACACTTCCATCTACAGCTAAGCCTACACTGGAATGTCTGAGACACTAGAACAAGATGGGCCCAAGAAAGAGATGCCTGTTGATTGTTGACCCTGGTATTGTTTATTGTGTACCTTAGGACATACGAGATTGGTCATCACTCAGGGATTATTCAACAACACCAAAGACTGGAAGCTTTGAGTAGGCAGAGAGGAGGTGGGGATAGGGGTTACCAGATTCAAGGAGCAGAAGTACAAAGCCTGGTGCCAAGAAGCCAAACAGAGGCTGAAGTTTTAAACAAAATAAATCCCCAAACCTGAGCCAATAGTCCCAAGGGAATACAACCAAGAAAAGAGATGAGTGTGGGGAAACATCTAGAATGAATTCCAAAGGACAGAGCAAGTCAGAGCCAAAGGAAGAGCAGGCCTGATTGCAGGAGTCAGGGAAGGAACAGCCCAGAAGAAATTCTGGGCTGCCTGCTTGGAGTCCCCGCTGCCCCAATTCCCATGGACTCCCTGCATGGATATTTCTACTAGAGTTCAATGAGCCTGGGTGCAGTGGCTTATTTCGGTAATCCAATGCTTGAAGAGGCTGAGGCAAATGAATCACTTGAACCCAGGTGTTTGAGACCATCCTGGGCAACACAGTGAGACCCCATCTCTACTAAAAAAAATACAAAAATTAGTAACTAGGCCTGGTGGTGAGTGCCTGTAGTCCCAGCTACTTGGGAGACTGGGGTGGGAGGATCACTTGAGACCAGGAATTCAAGGCTGCAATGAGCTCTGAGCATGCCACTACACTCCAACCTGGGTGACAGAGCAAGATCTCTAAAGAAACAGAATAGAATAGAATACAATACAATACAATACAATACAATACAATACAATACAATACAATATTTAAATGAAATGATGCAAAGAAGGCATCATGTCTGGCCGAATGTGCATGCTCAGTGTCTGCTTTTCGTTGTCATTTTTAGGAGTACCCTGTTGCTCCCAAGGGCTTCGGGTTGCCTCCTATCATGTGTGTGCCCATCTCCAGACTTTTTATCACTGCTCCTTCCCCTATCTGTCACTCCCAGGAATGGAATTTAAGAGAAAGGAATTCCAACTTCAAAACACATAGCTCAATCTTCTTCCCAGCCCTCATTCATGACAGGGATTGTGAGAATGATGGCAGTGAATAATGTCATAAAGAATGAGGGAGAGGGGGCACATCTAGAAAGTGCACTCTGTCAGGAGAGGATGGGACTGCACAAGAATTATTAATTATATCTATCCCAGACCTCAATTTTAGGAGACAGCAATGTTAAAGAAATAAATCAATTTGACTAGCATTTCCATTTCCTGAACAGTGTCTTTTCAGGAGCAAACATATCTAATTCTGATGAAGTCCATTTTATTTTCAAGGTTTTTGGTTGTGCTGTTTGAATCCTAAGAAATATTTGCTTAACCCAGTCATTAGGTTTTTCTCCTGTTTTTCTTCTAGAAGTTTTATGGTTTTAGCCTTACATGTAGACCTATGATACATTTCAAGTTAATTTTATTCTACGATGTAAGATATGGGTCAAGGGTTTTTGGGAGGGGTTGTTTGTTTTTGTTTTGCAGACAGATGTCCAATTGCTCCAGCATCATTTGTTGAAAAAGACTCTTTTTCCTGTTTAAAATTATCTTGGAACCTTTGTTGACAATCAATTAACCTTATATATGCAGGTCTATTTCTTAACTTTTCATTCTGTTCCTTTGATCTCTCTGTCTATCCTTGCATCGGTATTATTCTGTTTTGATAAATCTATTTTAAACATATATTTTAAATGAGTCTAAGATACACTGCAGTTCAAATCTAACTTAGTGTCTATCATGTACCAAGTACACCTAAGTCCTGTGAGGTCAAGTATTATTACAACCATTTCATAGACGAGGAAACTGAAGGTCAAAGAGGCAAAGCAAGTTGCTCAACATCAAATCACTAGCAGTACAGTCAGTGCTTGACCGCAGATCTATGCAACTCCAAAACCCATTCTTTTTCCACTACCCTTTGTCTCACTGAATGGGAAACAAAAAGAAACTGAGAAAGAGTAGGAAGTGAAAGATGGACATTTTTCCAACTTCTTTTGAGTCTTCATAAAGCTTTTTTTTAAAAAAATAAATGTGAATTCTGACATAACTAGATACACATAAATACAAACGTGGAACTACAAGTTGTCTTTTTCTGAATTCATGTTATTTTGAGTACTGGAGGCTGCACCAACCTCAGCGTGTTCTAGAAGTTACCAGTGAAGTAGTAATGCTCTTACCCTATATCTATGTTTTTCATAGTACAGCAGTTTCTCTGCCTACATATACAGCCTTGATATGGTTTGGCTCTGTGTCCCCACCCAAATCTCACCTCGAATTGTAATCCCAACGTGTCAAGGGTGGGACTAGGTGGAGGTAATTGAATCATGGGGGCTGTTTCCCCCATGATGCTCTCAGTGACTGAGTCTCATGAGATCTGATGGTTTTATAAGCATCTGGCATTTCCCTTGATTGCACTCACTCCATCCAGTCACCCTGTAAAGAAGGTACCTGCTTCTTCTTCACCTTCCGCCATGACTGTAAGCTTCCTGAGGCCTTCCCACCCATACAGAACTGTGAGTCGATGAAACCTCTTTCCTTTATGAATTACCCAGTCTCGGGTATGTCTTTATTACTTTATTAGCGGTGTGAGAATGAACTAATATAAGCCTGTTCTGGTCTTCTTGCTTTAACTTGTATTTTTTTTTTTCCTATTTGATCCTGACACATACTTTCTCTAGCGCTTTGAGTACTTTCATTTCCTGGTAACGTCATTTTTACCAGATGACCCAGGAGTCCCTGGCCACACACATCTCTGAAATTATGTTAACAGCTTCTGTAACTAAACAAAGTCTATGCTGGGATAACAGCATGGCTGTGAATCTCATCAGATTAAACGTAAGTCTGGAGTCCAGAGATCTGACCCAGCTCAGCCTTGCTGGTGCTACGTGACTGGCTGGGTTGCATAATTGCTCTGTGTTTCAGTTTTAGCCACCCTCGGGTATGTCAAAAGTAGCATCATTAATTGTCTCAAGATCCTGAGAAATGTCCCATAATCCACGGGGCTGTGTCTGCCTCCTGAGCAGACCAGGCTTTGGGGCAGGCAGAATATTGCAAAATGAAATCCTCAATGCCCACCACTGGTTTTGCTTTTCCCAGAAATTCTGTCTGAAAAGTTCTGTCTGGGAACTCGAGCAGTGGATCATCCCTTCTAATGCCCTGAGTCACCCTCCCTGGACACATACTTTTTAGCATTCCTAGCACTAGAAATAAAACAGGGCTGGATATCTGACAGGTCCTTAATAAGGTCCCCAGGCCCTCCCTGTAACACCAGCTATGCTGTGGAGGACGTGGCTATCAGCAGGTCCTGCTTTGATATCACCCCAAGGGGGTTAGGAGGGAAGAACCAGAACTCCTGAAATTAACAGTGAAGTCGGTATTAATTCATGTTTGTCATGTATTATTCAAGTATCTTTAACCTGATATTTATTTAACAAATACTTGCATAGTACCTAAAATTGCCTCAGGAATTGCTGTAAGTACTTTGCAAAGTTTATCTTATTTAATTCTCATAAAAAGCCCTTGAGATAGGCTCTGTTATTATCCCCATTATACAATAAGAAAACTGAAGCAGAATGTGCTGGAGCAGCCTGCCCCAGGTCACACAGCTAGTACATGGCAGAGCTGCTTTGGAACCCAGAGCTGAAAAAACAGAAGGGAAAGAAATAAAAGAGAGAGAGAAGAAAAACATTGCCTCTGCCTCTACAGACCTTACCATTGGTGGGGGAGGCAGACAAGAATCCCAAAATTGTATGTGTAAAGTTGCAAGAGTGACAAGTATTGCAAAAGAGAGAGAATGCTAGGAAAGTTATTATTAAGGGGACTGAATTCCTTAGAGAAATCAGGGAGGACCCTCTTGAGGAAGTAATCCTTGAGTTGGGATCTGAAGATTGTGCAGGAATTAGCCCAGATGAAGTGAGAAGGTAAGAGAGTTCTGGCCAATGGTAATCTGTGGAAAGATCCTTCGGAGGAAGAAAGTGGGGAGGGAAGAGAGATGGCAAGAATGAGGAACTAAAAAGTCTATGAGGACTCTGTCAGGGCAGCAAAAAGGAACCTGGTAGAAGATGCAGCAGGAGAGGCCAGCATGGGCCAGATATTGCCACCTGGGAGCATGAGGACAGGAGACCAAGGAAGTAAAGATAGATTCCTGCTTTAAAGAGCTCAAGTACTAACTAGGGGGACAACCCCAAGGCCTGGGGCGAGTGTGTGATTGTTCAGAACTGACTGAATGCATGATTGCTGAGGACATGCAAAGAACAAACTAAGAGCATACATGCCTGCAGTTAGCACCAAGGAAACCAGAGTGAGGAGCTGACTGACTTAATGAGTGTGTTTGTGAATAACCGTGGGAACATGGACTTTGCTTCCAAAATTCTTATCAAGAGTTCCAGACAATTAAAATAAAGCTCTTGAATGTATTTCAACTATATTTCTCAAGAGCTATCAGTGGTGTGTTTGTAGTAATTCCTGGTCAAAACTTTGACAAGGTGATACAGAACTGCCAGAAGCAATAAGACAAATCAGCATGTCAGCGTATGTAGTTTTAAAAGATGGGCTAGAAGTACACAGATGGCAAATCCAAGCGTCGGGAACTCAGACCAGATGATGGTATGGCATATAGTTTAAAGGCATAGGCTCTATGGTCAGGCTGCCTAGGCCTGTCTTGGTTCTTCCTACTAGCTGTGTGACAGTGGGCACATTTCTTAACCTCTCTGTGCCTCTCTTAAAGAGGCATAAGAGTACCTATCTCATAGGGTTGATGTGAGGAAGAAATAGAATTATCCACTATTGCACCCCCAAGACAAAAATACAAAAGGTTTGAGCCCCTTTCCCACATCAAGAGTACTTTTTAAAAAATTGAAAGTAGAGGATTTTGAAGAAAGAGTCATTGATGTTTTCTCTTCACCTTCCTGGGGAAGATGTAGGGAAGGGGCTGCTTTCTCCTCAAGTTAGGGGAAGTGAGTGGGGGCTTCACAGAGATCATTTGAGAGTCTCGGTGGTCTCTGTAGCCTGTAACCTGTTGGACACAGAGGACTGGGATCAGAACCACACCTAGAAAAATTTGAATGGCAAGAAACCATGTCTGGTCAGAACTCTGGGGAGAGCTTGCTGAGTTAGGGATGCCCATGTTCCCAGGGATTTTTTTTCTTTGGGGAGCAGGGGGTGGGGGTGGTGTTTTTTGCTTTTTTGAGATGGAGTTTCGCTCTTGTCACCCAGGCGGGAGTGCAGTGGCACAATCTCAGCTCACTGCAACCTCCACCTCCTGGGTTCAAGTGATTCTCCTGCCTCAACCTTTCAAGTAGCTGGGATTACAGGCACCTGCCACCACACCCAGCTAATTTTTGTATTTTTAGTAGAGACGGAGTTTCACTATGTTGGTCAGGCTGGTCTCGAACTCCCACCCACCTCGACCTCCCGAAGTGCTGGGATACACACGTGAGACACCACGCCCAGCCATTCCCAGGGTTTTTAAGGGAAAAGACAGGAGTGTGTTTCGTATAGGCCAGTGGCAGGCGATGCAGGAGTGCAGGAGGGAGATACAGACCTGGACTACATGTTGGTTGGTTTCTGCCCAAGGCAGCCTGAAGCAGGGTGGGAAGTCATGGCCCTGCCCACCAGTGACTTCCAGCATGCCCAAGGCCCAAGCAGTGGGAGAGAGAAGAGAAGCAGCCTTCACTCTAAACAAACTTGAGAAGTTATGACCCTCCCATAGGCCTGGACATACGAATTACTGTACTGACATTATTCAGGGAGACTAGAGCAACCAGGGGATTTTCTTACTTAAGAGTAACTAAAAAAGTTGTGAGTCTGCCCCAGAGTTTCATCACAGGGCAGGGGACTAGCTGGCCCTAGAGAATGAGTCTGAGGAAGTACTGGGACTAAGAGATAAAGTGGCTTTAGGATGACACTCTGTAAATCCTGCTTGTTTATTGTAACAAACGCGATATAAAAGCTTGGAACTGTGCCAGCACACTACCAGTGTTCAGTTTTCACCAGTATTAAACAATGTTTAAAAAAATGCAAAAACACAATATTCAGGAGGACAGGAGACCAATGAGGCAGAAGATAGGTCCCCGCCTTTAGGAGGGATGATCTAGCTTACATTTAGGTTTAGCATCAGAAGTGACTGTTTGCTATTTTATTCCCAGCAACGGGAATGGTACTTGGCCTATAGCAGACCTTCCAAAAAAGATCTGTTGACTGAATAACAGAGAGAATGTGCTAAACACTCATTATAGAATTTTTAATTTAACTTTTAATTTCACAAAAGCCCAATGAGGGTGATTACCAACAGAATTTTGTGAGTGTGGAGAATGAGGCCAGAAAAGTAACTTGTCCAACTTGTCCTGGTCACACAGCAGGACGAAGCAGAGCTGGAATAGACCGTCCTACCTCCTGCTGAAATCATGCCAGACACATAATCCATTTCTAGATGCATGATGCTCAGCTGCTAGCCACTTCCTCTGGCCCCAACTAATCGAGAGGTCAGTACAGAAAGAAGGTGTCGAGGAAGGGTTTCAGAGGTTCCAGCTCAGGAGGGCAGCACCAACAATCTTATTTAACAACAGTGTTTTGAAGCCTTGAAAAGGTCTTCCAAAACCTTTTACGTACCAGATGATAAGGCAGGACCCAATCAAAAGGAATGTCCATTTAGCTCTGACTTCTGCACTTTCCAAAGGCAGTAGGTTCTAAAGAGGGACTTAGGGATTTCAAGAGCATTTCATAGCTTGGGTTGCCCTTGCACAAATACAGAATAAATTATGGGTGGCAGGAAGTGGGGCAGGAAGTGGGGGTCTCCTTTTCTCTAGTGACTGGCTTCCTGATGCGGCAACTTCCCATCGCGTTTCCATTTGTCTCCCTCTAGGGACAGAGCTGAGGTCTATAGCACAGGGTAGCCCAAGACTATGAGGAATCTCTATTTTGCCACAACTGGAGTTCTCAGAATCAGCCTAGCTGGACAAAAAGAATGTGCAACTCATCAAGAAAGCTCACTCTATCAACATCATGCAGGCAAAATTTGCCTGACAGGTACTGAATGAAATAAATCAAAGCTGGTTCTTCACATACCAAGGAGGCAATTGTGAAAGGTGACACACCACTGCCCACAGTGAACAAGAAACAAAGGAGGCTTGGACACTGGGAGGCTGAGGCTGATATCCAAGGCTATAAATAAATAATTGGGACCTGCACAGAAATACTCATGTCAAAAATGCTGATTCATGCTGAATAGTGAGCATAAGAAGTGGACAGTCACTGCTTCTGCCTGGGGGGTTCCTGTGGAGTGAGGAAGCCACATCATAAGTTGATCATTGGTCATTAGTCAGGTAGACTCATAGCTATGTGTCTCGGATTAATATTTCAAAAAATTTCAGCCAAACCCATCAGGGTCCTGACCTCATGCTCTGCCATGTTTAACCTAATTAATGACATATCCATTTGGCCTATACTGGTTTATTTATTCATTTGTTGATTTATTTATTCAAATAAACACACCTGTCCTGCAACCTAAACCAATAGATATTTTATAAAGTTAAGGGATCAAAACAACAAAAAGATGATTGCAAAGAAAATAAGTCAAGCCAGGTGTGGTGGCTCACACCTGTAATCCCAGCACTTTGGGAGGCTGAGGTGGGTGGATTACTTGAGGCCAGGTACTCAAGACCAGCCTGGCCAACATGGCAAAAACCTGCCTCCACTAAAATACAAAACTTAACTGGGTGCAGTGGTGTGTGCCTGTAATCCCAGCTACTGCGGTGGCTGAGGCAGGAGAATCACTTGAATCCTGAAGGCAGAAGTTGCAATGAGCCGAGATCACATCACTGTACTCCAGCCTGGGTGACAGAGAGACTCCATAAGGAAGAAAGGTAGAAAGGAAGAAAGAAAACAGAGAGAGAGGGAGAGAGGGAGAGAGGGAAGAAAGAAAGAAAGAAAGAAAGAAAGAAAGAAAGAAAGAAAGAAAG